>NW_021144985.1:0-65116 GCF_900634775.1 Gouania willdenowi | reverse complement strand
AATTCTCATCCTTCATCATAAGAGCAGTGACCAGGCATGGCGGCTGGGGGAGGCAGGATCGGAGTCGAGAAGGCGGTGGCATTTTCTGTTAGGAAACACTCAGAAACAGAAAGAGAGGAAAACATTAAGACTTAAATGAATAATTTAAAATATCTCTTTTCTTTAGTTGGATCTGATTCGTCTCCTTACAGCGACCTGTATTTTGGAAAAAGCTACATAATAACAACAACTAAGACGAAGACGTAGACAAGTGCACACCACAACGAGTATACACATATAACAACAAAAAACATGGACACTGAACATGTAAGGTCAGTCAAGGTCAAAGCCAGTCATTCCACTGAAAGTGGTATCATATATAAAAAATGTCGTTTGGTGTTTTTAAACACCCAGAAAAAAAAATCTTTAAAACCTGGTAAACTTTTTAGAAGGCCCAAGGCCTCAAACCATAGTTCTTTTAACAAGCAGCAGTGTTTTCTGAACACCCCACTACATAATTGGCAAAAACAGGGAGAAGATCAAGTGCATCAAAACCCAGGAGGAAAAGAAGGTGAAACAGAGGAACATGTGTAGTCAAACAGCCATTCATCGGTCAATCACTCAATGACACGTCCACGGCACATTCGCACTCACAACGCGGTTCTCTCAGGCATACGTAACGTGTCATCATTCAGTCACTCATGCACCGCACACGTTCATGCCTCAATTTTCACGTCCATGCATTCACAAGGTTTTGCTGCAGTGTCTAAGTGGAATATAGGTCTCATCTAACCCACCAATGGCGATAGCCAGTCCACCTCCTCTCTCGGGGTCAATGAGCTCTTATTGCCCCTTCATGCTTGGCAACCTTTTAGTGTCAGTTAATTGCTTTTTACTGGTATCATCTGATTACTAAGAGGTACGCTCCTTTTTACTTCCGCCTTGGCGGAGTCTACACTTAGAGTATTGTCCCTTGCAGTACTGACAGTCTACTAGCTGCTGATCAGGCAGAAATCGCACGGCCATGCACAATAACCAAACTCAACCCCGGTCCGCGGGGGAAACTCAACCGCTGTCCATCTCCAGAAATGTAAAAAAGAATCTCTGAATCAGCAGGAAACTCAACCACCGCTCTTGAAAAATAAGAGTTTGGGAATAACTCAACCACCATAAACTCCAGAAGTCTAAGAAAAAACCTCTGAATCGGCAGGAAACTCAACCGCCACTCTTGAAGAATAAGAGTTTGGGAATAACTCAACCACCATAAACTCCAGAAGTCTAAGAAAAAACCTCTGAATCGGCAGGAAACTCAACCTCGGTCTGCAACCTGAGGGAAACTCAACTGTCAGAACTTTCTGGGCACCTCTAATATCACTCAACATTGAACGGAGCACGCAACCTCTAATAACCCTCACTCTAAGGGAACGTAGAAATTTGTTCAGAACGGTATTCGGTTACCAAGCATGTATCAAATCAGGTGGACTGCTATCCCCCGAAGAGTGCTTTCCCTAGCAAGGTTTATCCTTTTTCTGCACATTAAACCAGGACTTCTTGTTTGAAAAGTAATTGCCTATGTACTCATAGCAACTAATGGGACATTTTTTTTCTCAGGAAAAATTTGGTACCCCCCCCCATGCTGTCGAGTGGCTTTGGGCCGGCCAGACAGTCCGACGCGGTTAAGGGGGAGGCGCGCAAAATGAAAACAATGAATGTTGAACTAGGCTGTCTGTCGCAAGCAGCTTCAAAAAGGGTAAGGTACAGATTGTTTACGAGGGTATCGGTCAAAAAATGTCAAAATTTAAACTTGTTGAGGCTGCAGTCCTCAATCTCTGTCTCAATTTTCCTGAAATTGAGTAAAAACAAAAGAGAAAAAGAAGAATCGTTCAGAAATAACAAAGGAGAAAAACGTGTGAGCTCAAAAAAATCATGGCCAATAAAAATTAAAACTTCAGCTCCAAAAGCTGAGGCAACAGAGGGCTCTGTCTTCAGCGGATGTAACCATATCTTGCATTGTGGGGGGCCTCCCCTCAATCAAGAAAATAAATGAAAGAAAAGCTTCCCCTTTGTTTGTTGTTTTCTCATAAAGGCCAAAGCAGTGTAAATAAATGAGCAAAGATAAATGATGGGCACACTTGATCTCATGTGGCAAACAGAAGGGTTCTGTGTGAAGTTCTCATAGTTGTGAATGTGGGTGTGTGACTGTATGTCTGGTCTGTCTGCGTGTGAGAGAATAAATGAAAACAAAATAATCTAGTGCACAGTCAGAAGATAGAGGGGTTAGTATTGTGCGAAGGAGAAGCTTGTTGGCTATTTGCTAGTTGTCCCCCTCCATGCCAAAGTTCAAGGCTAAAGTGATTTAGCACTACCACCAAAGGCTGTGGTGGACTTCTTGTGGCTTGGTATCCTTGTGGCTTTTGAAACAGTGTCTTTTTTGGTGAAGATATCCAGCAGACGTGTGACCAGTCTGCAGTTGCTGCCCATCATTCAGGCAGTAGTCGTGGCGTTTAACTCGCAACTCATTGGTGGGGGGAGTGTCCACTCCGACGCCCACAGGTTCTCAGTCTTTGATGATGGGGCATTGGCATGCGGCCCATTCATAGACGATGAAGAGTTGACTTGGGACTGAGCGAGTTATTTCAGCATTGCTTTGCTGAATGGGAGTTGAGTCCTTGAGTCCTGAAAGGTCACACACCTTTGATTGTCCATTTCCTTCTGATGCTTGGTCCTTTGAATGATGTTGACATTTCATTAGCATAAGAGTTGAAGGTGATTTCATTCTTTCATTGAAGATGTCGTTTCTTCAGGGGGCAACCACAAAGCCAACAGAAACTAACAATTTAAATAATAAAAAATGATAATGATGGTAACAGTAATATTAAAATAAAATAAAATGAAATACTTTATTCATCTGTGTGTGTGTGTTTGAGTGTGTGTTGCCCATCAAACATGAAATCAAAATAAAATTTAAAATTAAAATAAAAATAGTGTCTGTGTGTAATGGCACTATTCTGTCACAAGTGTGTAGTGCACTAAACTGGCCAGTGAGGGGCGCCACCTCTCTCTCTTGGGATGGGTGTGGCTGTGCGTGTGCGTGCGCCCGTGCGCGTGCGCTGTGCGTGCGCTGTGCGTGCGCGTGTTTGTGTGTGTGCTCTCTCTCTCTCCCTTTCTCTCTCTCTGTATGTGTGTGCGTGTGTGCGTGTGTGCGTGTGTGTGTGTGTGTGTGTGTGTGTGTGTGTGTGTGTGTGTGTGTGTGTGTGTGTGTGTGTGTGTGTGTGTGTGTGTGTGTGTGTGTGTGTGAGAGACTCTCTCTTCGAGAGAAAAACAAAACAAAAAAAAATCAAGGCGCACAGAAGCCGAAAGCTGACACTTGTCAAATGAAAGCATTAAAGCCAAACAACCATACAAAGATAAAAAAAAAAAGTAAAACTCGCCTGAAAGCATGATCTGAGTTCACATCATACCAAGATTGTATATGCGTATGCATATATTATTTGTTTATTGGGTTGTTCATCTGTTTGATTCACAGAAACACAATTTAGGTTAGATTCGGGGTTTTAATCTTTCGGTACAGAGGTGAACTCAGATCATGGCACCGCTGGGATGTTTTGGAAACCTTGGTTGCCCGTCTATCTATGGTCAGGACCTCACAGGCTGTCTGTGGGTGTCCGAACAAAACCCAAAGTAAATAATGACCAGCCGTATTTTATGCCTAAACAAAATATCCGAGCCCGAAGAAAACCAGAGGGAACCTACAGCATTAAAAAGCATAGAACCTCAACCATTTGAGCCCTTCTCATGGCTATTCACTGCGTCAAAACACAGAACAGCTGAGGATCAAAATCAAAGCTCAAAGCTGAAAATCAATACAATGCTTGACTGGTTCCAAAAAAAAATCAACACAGAGCGAATATATATATATATGTAAATGAAAATTTATACATATATGTTTATAAAGGCAGCTTTACCTTAGTCCGAATTGGTGTTGGGGTTCAACCGATGGTTCGTGCTCCAGTCTCTGTCCGAGGGCGGACCACCGCGGGCCAGCCCCGGGGCTTCAAATGTG
Organism: Gouania willdenowi; assembly: GCF_900634775.1. NCBI lineage: Eukaryota > Metazoa > Chordata > Actinopteri > Blenniiformes > Gobiesocidae > Gouania > Gouania willdenowi. Next base: position 61,074 of record NW_021144985.1, on the reverse strand, counting down.
TCGACCCAGTGCTGGTCCACGATCGACGCCCCACAGAGCAGAAGATGGATTCAGTTCGTCGACGCCAATTGTTACGGCAGAATTTACGGTTGACCTCATTTAGTGACATGATTCATTGCTCTGGTTGAATGATGGAATCCAGGAGAAGCATTGATGATTTTATATAAAAAGTTTATTCTATTGCTAAGTAAAAAGGTACAAAATGGAACAAAGTGAAACAAAATTAGCGTCCGTCCAGGCGGACGTCCGAAGGAAGTGCCGCGCCCCTCTCCAACAGTTTCAAAGCTTAAGCTTTTTATACAGATAAGAAAAGGTCCCAACAGTGAGAGACAAAAGGGAGGGAGTCAGATGCCCATAGTGGAAATGTTGGAGGATGATGAAGATGTTATGAGAAGGTTTGGTGCCAGTCTTTTATCTGTCCTTGATAAGTGTGTGCGTCAGTGTATATCTGCATGTGAGCAGAGACTGTGCTGCACTGAGAATAATACGATCTGTACTGTTTAATCATGATTCAGCTGTTCAAAGGTGTAAAGAGTAATGGAGTCGTCATGTATTAAAACATGACAAATTGTACACATGAACATACATTTGAGGATATGATGATGAATATAAAAATTGCCATAACACTATTTTACTAAAATTTGAATACAGGCTTCTACAATTCAAATGAATAAGAGAAAATGAACCAACCGTTTCTATATTATTATTAAATTCTGCGTCTGTATAATATTTACATGTATCATTTATGTTTGGAAATAAATTTTATTCGGAAACCAGTTCATCATAGTCATATACACGACTTGTGTTTTCAGCTTGTGTAAGTATATGTTCACACACTGCGGACATCGCACTTAATTATACAAATAAGCACTAGCCACAATGTAGTCTCCACATACCTTAATCATCGACTGTTTTATCATTTTCATAACTGTTCAAGGAAAGTCGAAGAGAGTCAACGCTGGCTGTTATTTCCCCAGCGGGAGTATGCTTGCTCCTACTGCGGGGGGACTGCCATCCCTCAGCCCGCAGCGCTGAGTCCCAATCCGGCTCTTTTCTTGGGACTTCCATCGTTACACCAAAGTCCTTTAGACCCTCAGCTGCTTCTCGTGGGTTTTCAAAAGTCTTAGTCTTTCCATCCTGCAGAAACAGCATGAGTTTTGCGGGGTAGAGAACGCGAGACTTGATTTTTCGCTCCTGGAGTTGTTTCCTTGCGCTCCTGTATTTTGCGCGCTCCTTGAACACTTCGGTGGTGTAATCCTCGTCAAAATATATCCTTTACACAGGATGCAGTTTCCATCCATTTTAACATCCAAACTTGCTTGTGATATGGAGGTTGTGAGTTTGATGCGCCAGAGAGGCCTGGGAAACAGCAGCAGTCAGATTCAGAGGAAGCTGCAGGAGCGTCACTCTGAAATCTGGCTGCAGAAGACGGTGCAGTACCTGACAGACTGCAGAGGAGTGAAGAGTGCCATGGAGAAGGGTCTGATTAGTCCTGTGACATTTCCACCCACACCTGCAATGCTTACTGTTCCTAAACACAGGTGGCTGATGCAGGTGTACGCCCAGGATGTTCTTCAGAGGCTGGAAGAAATTAAAGCAGCCATCACGTCCCAACTTGGCTGCATTTTAAAAATGGACTCTACGAAAAAAGTTGCCCGCAAACTTGCAGGGAGGAGCTTTGGAACTGCGACCTGGGTGACAAATGTTGGAAATGAGCATGGACAGGTCATCATGTCTGTGCTCACTGCCAGTGAGGGGTTTGGCCTCGGGCCAATGATTGACGGGCTGGTCAGGAGATACAGGATGGCTGGGGTACCTCCTCCTGATGTGCTCTATGTCGACAAAGAGTGCTGTGGCAACAGCTTTCTTAGGAGAATGTTCGAAGAATGGAAACATCTGAACATCCGGCTCGACATTTGGCACTTTATGAGGAGGTTTTCGGTTGGCTGCACAACTGATTCCCACCAGCTGTATGCCACTTTCATGGGTCGCCTCAGCCACTGCATCTTCATGTGGGATGAAGACAACCTGAAGGCCCTGAAAATAGCAAAGCAGTCAGAGCTAGAAGCTAAAGGCCGAACTCCATCTGAGGCAGATGTACTCCGGTCTATCAGCCAAAATGAGCTTGCCCTGCACTGCAAGAGGACCACCCGCGGTGTTCGGGAGACACAGGTTCTCATTGAAAGGCTCATCCAGGGCTTGGATGGTGACAACGGTCGTCACACTCTGGGAGTCCCACTGATAAACTCAGCAAGAATGAGTGAAATCGTTAAATCCCAGAAGAAACATGTCACCTGCATCCAGGATCCACAAGGGATCCAGCTTTACCTGCAGACGGGAAATGTCCTGAAGGGAGGTCACCGTCTGCCCACGTACCGCTGTGCCCGAGGTTCTACGTCACTGGAGTCTTTTCATCTTCACCTGAACCGTTTCATCCCTGGTAAACATTGTCATACTTTATTTGTTTTTTTTTTTTCTTACAAAAGTATTTTGTGACTACACTGAAATATAGCATGACGGATCCTAAAGAATCAGATTAATTTATTTATTTATTTATTTATTCAGTTCATTTCCGACATGGTCGCATTCACAGAAATTCATTTGACATTCAGAGCAAAATCACATCATTGTTTTTTTGTTTTTTCTTTTTTTTTTTTTTGTCCTTTTTTTGTCCTTTTTCATGCCGGAAAGGGCGACGGAAAAAAGCATTATGCTTATCCAGATCCGTCCCCTAATTTGAACACAGATAATTTTACATCCAACCTCGTTTCTTCCCTTTTTTTTTTTTTTTTTTTTTTTTTTTTTTCTTTTTTTTTTTTTTTTTTTGATGTGTTCTCGTCTGCAGTCATTGTTCCTGTTGTTACTCCTCCTCACAGTCTTCTTCTTCCGTTGTTCCTCGGGCTTTCTTTTCCAGTCGTTGTTTACGTTCCTCCAACTCTCCAAACGTGAAGTTCTTCTGCTTTCGGAGTACCTTCATATCCTCTGAAAGTCGCCTCTGGTTACGATCCATCCGGAAGGCACATGCACATACACATACCCCCATCATTAGCAGGCTACTGTCAGCTGGGAGAGAGGGAGCATCTGGCTTCTCCCTCGTGCGTCCACGACATATCCACTTGGGTATGTGTCCTTTGGACACGGTATTTCGTGCTGAAGCAATTGCCTCGTTGAGAAGATTTTGTCAATGGCGCTCAATGACCAGTTAATGAGTTCCATGTCGTCGCTGTAGCTTTCAATGAAGAGTTGACTTGAGATCTGTATGTGTGTAAAAATGTACTCCTCGTTTTGTCCTTAAATTGTTTCAGATTATCTGACTGTTGTGTCTCTTCGTCAATTGCAAGTGTTCTAATGATTATAAACAGAAATATGTTGTTGGAACAATATGTATGATGAATATTTTTTTATTCTCTGTTTTCTGAATTACTTTATAGGGACCCTGGCAAGTGATGTCTTCTTCCAGGCCTATCTTTTGGATGGGCTATCAAGGTGGAATGAGGACCGGGCTGTGGCAGCATCAAAGGATGAGCAGTCGTGCTCATACAACCATCTGCTCCGTCATGCTGCTAACACCCTAGCAGAGGAGGTTCTGGGCGAAAAGATCATCCCTTATGTCGGGCCAAGACAATACACAGGTTGATTATTGTTATATGATTGTTTGTTTTTGATTTCTTCAACTTATGCTTTCATCTAATGTTTAACTTTTTTTGTGTTCTTGTTTGTGCTTTTTCTTTTCTTTTCTTTTCTTTTTTTGTCTTGTTTTGTTAAATCATCATTTTGAAGGTGAGCTTTTAGGTGTGGAATACCTCTATCAGCAAACTGGCAAAGTTCTGCAGGACCACAAAGTGGTCATTGAAGAGTCTGAGACCACTGAAGTTGAGATAGATGAGGGCTTCACAGGACATGACAGTACCCACACTAGAGGCAGAGCAAGCACTTCTCACCTCACAAGCATCTGCAGCTGTTCCTGGTTCCTCAGCACCTCCATCTCCTCAGGCTACTGCCTTTGTGCCTCCCATTCCCCCCGTTATCCCTCTGTTGCCAGTGACTCAGTCACATGTCGCCTCATCATCAGCTTCTGCAGCTCCTTCACCTGCTGTGACCGCTCTGCTCCCCCATTCCACACAAACAGTTTCTCCTGCAGAACAGTCTAGTGAGTTTTACACAACTGTTTCTAAAATCTCACGTTTTGCTTATTTTTTTAAATTGAAAATGTTTTACACTAAATACTTGTCTTTTTCTTTTAGCATCAGCGCCATCTACTGATCCATCTCCACACTCCTCCTCATGCCATGTAAGAAGTTGTTTACCTTAAAGAAAAAAAAAGAATTGCTTGGATTGATGAGTGTGCACTGCTGTCATCAGTGGTTCTTTTTTCTTGTTTTTGTTTTTGTTAGGATTGGGTTGGCCCTGATAACATTGAAGGGTATGGCGCAGTGCAGGATCTGGCTGATTACTTGGCTGGACTAAGAGACCACCGTCTTGCGCTGACTCAGGAGGAATGTAGTCAGGTCATTGCTCTGGGGCAGGAACTGGGGGAGTATGACAAAAAAAAAACTGTCTAACCAGCTCGACACCAGACCAGCCTGAGCAAGGGACGATTCCGGGCTACGAAGAAGATTGTGGCTCCAGGTGTGGAGAGCACCAAAAGGTGAATTAAACTAGGAAAACACAATATCTGGGTTATGTAAAAAAAAAGTTAAATATAATGTAAGTCACACATTATTGTAATGTTTTTAAAGCATACATTATTTTCTCACAGTCCTGCACAGTGGCCCGACTGCAACAGAGTGGTTGAGGCGATCTTTGTCAAGCTTTTTGCCATCTACCCGAGCACTGTGCGCTGTGAGGGAAAGAAGCTGTCAAGATACACTGTGGTGATACGCACGTACAAAAACATCAGGGAGTGCGTAGTCAGAAACGCCAGGCTGATGAGCGAGACCACTATACAGCTGCCTGAAGTAAATGCTGCAACAGTTTCACAGTGGTGAGTAGGATTTATATAAATATACATATTTTATGTAGAGCTGATTTTGTTGACCACTAATTATGAGACTTTTTTTTGTTGTTTATGAAACTTTATTACATATTCCAGATTAAGGCCTCGGGGACATATTTGTCTCATGTAAATCACATCAAAAGCAAGATTACATTTTTTGTGCATTTTACAATGTAGAAACTTTTGTTTTCATATAAATTATTTTGTGTTTTCATAGGTACTGTAGGCGGTGCAAGGCACAGGAGCAGGATATTTTAAAGCAGGGTCTTCCAGCTTTACAGGCCCCAATGGCAGCTTCATCAAGACTTCCACCTGCCCTGCAGAAAGGACAAACTTTTACATTTGGCTCTTTAGCTCAGCGTCATCCTTTTGTGCTGCCACCGAACACTGCTGGGCAGGCACAACTTAAAGGAAGACCACCACCTCAGCCACCACCACCACCACCACCACCACAGACATTGCTCTTTTTTCATCCTGTTCCACCTGCCCCTCCAAAACCCTTAATTACTTCCCCTCTAACATTTCAGACACAGGTAACACCTCAAGCGGTTCCCTACACCACACAGCAGTATAGGAAAAGACAAATGGAGGCAGAGCAGTCAGGTATTTTTAAAAGAAAATACACCAAAAAGAAAGACACTATAGTTTGCAGCAAGTGCAAAAAGGACAGGAACCCTCCTACACATCGCCAGTATTTTGGCAACTGGTATTGTGAAGAGACTGAGACTCAGTCCTATGATGAGTGGAGGGCTTTACTGGAGGAGCGCAATTATGGCAAAAAGTAAATAAAGTGGGAAATGAGGAACCTCTTTCCTCCACTCTCATCACAGGGCTGAATTTGCTATTTGTAAAATAGTTTGTAAATTTGTAAATAATAGATATTTTTAAGTTTTTTAAAAAAGTATATATTTCAAGTATTTTATATCTGTTTGTTGTTGGGAATTTGTATATATATATATATATATATATATATACAGTACATACAGTGTGAACAAATTTAGTTAATGACTGAAATTTTACTTGAGTATTATTTTTTAGGGGATAATTTTACATTTCCACTGATGTCCTTATTATTCAGTACTTTTTTTATTCAATCAACTTATTTTTTTCTTTGTCACTGGCCACGTTTACGTTTGAGCTTTAATTCCTCTTTAATTCAGAATAAAAGTTAAATCATCTTTAATTTCACCTTCTAAACATTTAATTCCTAATGCAAATTGAATCCCAAATTAAACTTAAATCTGATTTAGGTGGCTGGTTCATTCCAACTTCAATTCTGAATTAAATAATTCCTCTATCTTGTAAACACTTAATTCTGCTTTAATTTAATCCACTTAAACACTGTAATTAACTAGTATTTTTAATATGTACTTTATTTCAGTATTATTTTGGGCTGAATTTGAGAAAGTCTGAGTCTTTAATCGTTCTCCTCATAAAGTTTGTTTCTGTTTTTCTATCCACATTCACACAAATAAGGGTCTACATGGTGGTAAAGTACATCAAGGTCTGAACAAAACATTTGTCTAGTGCAAAAAAAATGCAACTTTCACCATATTTGCAATTTTTTGACAAGATTCTTTCACTGTCACTGATGTTTCCATGCAGGAAAATAGCAACAAAATGTGAAATGAGATCAAATTGTTGGTTATCTTTTACTGAGGCCAAAATGTTTGATAATTCCAGGGGATCTATTGGGGGATTTACCATACTGTTACAGATTGGTACAAAGTGCACAGCCATGTCCAGCTCATCATGTCAATCAGGGAGATCTGCTGCACCTGTAGAGTTGAGCACGACTGTGAGTTGTTGACAATCAGCTGGACTGGACTATATAAGGAGGATTTTCACTCTTCATTCAGTTGCTGTGAGAAATTGGATTCAGAAGGTTCTGCACCATGTGCTGGCCTTCTTTAAAGCTTGAGTTTGACTGTGAATAATTGATGTAAGTACTTGGATCAATTATTCACAGTCAAACTCTACAGGTGCAGCAGATCTCCCTGATTGACATGATGAGCTGGACATGGCTGTGCACTTTGTACCAATCTGTAACAGTATGGTAAATCCCCCAATAGATCCCCTGGAATTATCAAACATTTTGGCCTCAGTAAAAGATAACCAACAATTTGATCTCATTTCACATTTTGTTGCTATTTTCCTGCATGGAAACATCAGTGACAGTGAAAGAATCTTGTCAAAAACTTGCAATTATGGCAAAAATTGCATTTCTTTGCACTAGACAAATGTTTTGTTAAGACCTTGATGTATTTTACCACCATGTAGACCCTTATTTGTGTGAATGTGGACAGAAAAACAGAAACAAACTTTACGTGGAGAACGATTAAAGACTCAGATTTTCTCAAATTCAGCCCAAAATAATACAAAAATCATGTAAAGTTGAAAGATCAGATGTATTTGATGTAAAGCTCTTTGTTGTTAGTATTTAGAAGTTCAGTGTGCTCACAATGACAATGTGTGTTTCTAAAGTGTGTTTATTTGTTAGTGTTGTGGTTGAATGAGCTTCTTTTGAGACGTGTATCAAGTGTTTTGTTGGTGAGAAACACTTTAGTGGATGACATTAACTGTTGAGCTGAGATGACTGATGGATATACAGGCTGTGTTTAGAGTTTGGAACATGTGACTTCAGTTTCAACCAATGCTTGTTAGCAATAAAAACAAAACTGTAATGTCACAATTTCAGTGGAAGAACGAAACGTTCCATTCCTTCTATTTCTTTTCATTTGTTCTGTTTTCTTTGGGTCGTACCAAGTGTTCCTCTGTTTCTGTAACTTTACGTTTACTAACGTCTGTTAGCTAAACTCACTAAACACTCAGATATTTGTTTTACAGGAAAACATACACAGAAATGTGATATGATCCCAAACATGGTTTAGTCCGTGTCATGCAGATATTTCATGATTATTAGATTTTAAATGAGATTATGGTGAAATTTGGCCTATTTGTCCATTTGCTAAATTTACTGAATATTCAGTCGCCTTCAGTGAAAAATAACATGTAAATGTGTCATTTTCTCCCAAAACATTAATGTGAGACATTTCTGTGTAAAACTGGATCCTGATTTTAAATGAAGAGAAAAACAAACAAGAACAAAAAATTACACGTTTTCTCTTATCACAGATATCAGTCTATGCATTCAAAACAACTCAGGATTTTACAACTTCCTACTTAAAAAAGTGACCTTGAACGCCACCTGAAGGCGGAGCTCCAACTCAGTAAAGTCAGGAAATAAAAATAATGTAATATTCTATCAGTCGCCATGTTTGAGATATTTCAACGTGTCACTGATGAAACGTAGAATTACAGCTGCTTCCTGATTGGCTACAGTCATGAGTCAGCTTTACACACACACATGCACACGCACACACACACACACACACACCTGTCAGGAACTCACACATCCTGGTGAGCTCCTGTGCCACAGGATTGTCTCTTAAAGCACATTAATGTAGATCTGTGTGTAGCACTAACAAAGGCTTTAGGACGTCATCCTAAACAAATTGAGATTAAAACCTGGAATGTGAGAGAATTTGTTGCTTTTATTACTTCACGTTGCTGCTTTTCCTCCTCCAGACAAAGGTGTGTGTGTGTGTGTGTGTGTGTGTGAGAGATGAAGAGGTGGTGATGGAATGCGTTGAAGCAAATGTTTAAGACAAATGTTTGTGTTGTCACATTAAATCAGATATGACCACATGTGATATATTTTGATATGATATATTTTAAACGTTAAAATGTATTTTGAAAAGTTAAACTAAATAAGTTCCTACTTTTATGTAGAGAGGTTTGTTGTTGTTGTTGTTGTTGTTAGAAAAAAGAAAAACACAATGTATTTGGTTGGTTTACATAAAGTAATAATGTACATGCTACACAAACACTAAACATTGAGATATGTATGGAATAATTAATGAACATTAATTTGCAGTAATAACTTTAATGCTTCATGTTAACATTTTATTTAATGTATCATTTAGACTATAGCAGAACATTTATAGATATATTATATTATCTTCTAATTCTAAATACAAACTAGAACTGCAAGCAGTTATGAAAAGGGGCCAAGCCTTCCCGCGCGACTCAGACCCCAGGTTTCGTGGAGCCCCTGAAAGTACGTCACGAAGGATGACGGGCTCGTGGCGAGCGTCAGGACACAGGCCAACGTGCCATTTGCTGTGAACAGGTGGATATGAAGTTTTGGGAGATGTGATTAAAAAAGTGAAAGTTACAGACCAAAATGTGTTTGCACCCATTATAGCGCCACCTCGTGGTGCACTTTTTGGTATGGGTGATCTGTGTGCTCTTCTATAGTTACCCTGTAAATTTCACATCGCTCAACATAATACTTCAGCTGAAATAAAGGTTTGTTTATTTATATGTTATGTAGTAATAAGCCACGCCCACTTTGGCCAATCGTGATTAACTTCGAGATCCGGTCCCAGGAGCGAACCAAGGTCATACCCACCAAATTTGGTAAAAATCAGTTGTGCCATTTAGGAGATATAAATTTCTCATAATTGCAGTGCCCCCTAGAGGCCTAATTTTTTAAAATTTGGCTCATACCCCCACTGTCTCATGGCAACCAAGGATCTAAGAATTGGTGGTGTTAGCAATTATTTTGATCAAGATATGCAACAGTTTGTGTTTTTATAGCTCGCTAGAAAACTTTACTTGTTAATATTTTGCGCATATTTTGCCCGAACAAAATTTTTTGCTAAACTCTAGATCAGGTCCAAATGAAGACTGTACGTGCCAAGTTTCATGCCGATTGGACAAAACCCCAAGGACTAATTTGAAAAAATAAGTTTGTGATATATAGTGACTTACAAAGAGCAATGTGCTGTGGGAGTGGGCGTGGCCTATGTCAGAAAATGCGACTCTATGTAAGGAACATGTGGATATGAATTTTATGAAGATATGAATTAAATTGTGAAAGTTAAAGGCTAAAATGTTTTTGCAATTATAGCGCCACCTAGTGGGGCAGTTTTTGGTATGGGTGGTCTGTGTGGTCTTCTATATCTACCCTGTAAATTTCACTGCCCTCAACATAATAATTCAGCAGAAATAAATGTTTGTTTATTTATGTTATTATGTCATTAGCCACGCCCACTTTGACCAATTGGGAATAACTTTTGAGATATCGCCTCAGGAGGGACCCAAGGTCATACCCTCCAAATTTGGTAACAATTGGTTGTGCCAATTAAGAGATATAAATATTCATTATTTGTAGCGCCCCCTAGTGGTCTACATCATTCAAATTTGGCAGATTTCCTCACAGTCACATGCCAACTAAGGATCTCAGATTTGGTGTTGTTAGCATTTATTTTGACCGAGATATGCGCCAGTTTGCATTTTTGTAGCTTGCTAGGAAACTTTACTCGCTAATAATTTGCGCATAATTTACCCGAACAAACTCATTTTATTAACTGTATATCACGTCCAACTGAAGACTCTACGTGCCAAGTTTCACGCTGATTGGACAAAACCACAAGGAGGATTTCGAAAAAGTAGGTTGTCCAGTTTTTGCAATTTTGCTCCAGAAAAGTTTAGGCGGAAATGGGCGTGGCCTAGCCCAGGTGATTCAATGCTATTCAAGGAATCTGTGGATATGAAGGTTTTAAATTTGCAACAAACGGTGTGGGAGTTATCGTCCAAATCGTGTTGACCTTTGTTATAGCGCCACCTGTTGGCGAACATATGTGAATTTTTGCGTCCAAGGTACACGGGGTGTTCTGGACCCAACCCCCAAGGGGCATCGCCCTACCTTGCACGGTTTAGCCTGCAGCACTACTTTTACCGGGGGAAAAATAAAAGGTAACAATAATCCTTACGATTACAATAGGGTTCCTAGCACCGCTGGTCCTAGGAACCGTGGATGCTTACATACGCGGTTCCCTGGCCCCGCGGGCTTGGCCCCCTAATTAGTCACACAGTCTAAACTAAACTGACAGCAGGAGTAGGATTGATGCTGGTATCAGTTTTACCATTTGACAACAAATACTTTATTCTAGTAGAAAATATTGTCAGCAAAGGACTAACTTATTGTGTGGTTATAAATGTACAGTATGTACACAGCCATTGGCAACAAAACTTATGATGTAAGCAAAGCTGGAATACTTCTTAAAATAAAACTGTTAAAATTGGTGTAAAGTAAGAATGTGCTCTAAGTTTGTCATACCACAGAACCACACTGTTGAATATGAATGATTAATAAATACATATAAACACTCTTTGTGAATGAGTTTAGAAGAAAATGGCAGAATTCACTTTACACAGACTTAAATATACAGTGAACTTTTCTGGTGCTGGTGGATGACTGGGAGTTTGGGACAAAGTGAGTGGGACTAACTGGGACAAACTATTTTTATATAATGTAACACATAGTTTACACATTCTCACTTACCACTATCATGTTTTTTATTTTCATCTTGTTCTTGTTTGTTCTTCTTTTCATGAGCCCTGTGGGTAAGTCTGCCTCACTTTATCAGTGTGTGTTTGATAACATCAGCACGTTGATGCAGGGACCGATGTCACGGTCTGAGTTCACATCGTACTGAGATCCTCTTAAAATGTCAGTACGTACTGACATGTACCTGTGCTGGATTATACTGATTTAAAAAATAAAGTTACATTAGGTTAACTGTTATTTACTGCAATGTATATTATAATCATGTTTCTTTGGAAAATAAATTATTTCTTTTTGTATAGAATTTTATTATAAACTTAATACATGTAATAAAAAAACTGCATAGAATAAATGATAAAACATTTTTAATACAAACTTAATACATGTAATAATAAAAACTGCATATAATACATTATAAAACATATTTCTCCTGCCTCGTATATTGAGCAGTTGTACATTTTTGTACAAGAAAAGAAGCCATTCAGCACTCATCAAATAATATTAGCTTTGAACCTTAGCTTTGAAATTGAATTTTTAACCTCAGTACGGTGGAAGTAGAAAAAAGCTAAGCAGAAGTAGCATGAATTCATTTTCTGGTAGTGCACATGCTCATAATCAAACTCAGACCAATGTGAACTCAGACGTGACACCGGTCGTATTGGTGCCCCATTAGGGAGGTGCCTGACGTATAACCGTAATGTGTCCGGGGGGTTTCAAGTTGTATTGCTTATATCTGCCGTCCCTCGGGGGCCCCCTTCAGCTCGGGGCCCTAGGCATTTGCCTGTGTTGCCTACCCCGTTACAACGCCTCTGGGTCTGAGGTATGAAGCTCCAGGGCTGAAAGTGAGACCCACTCTGGCCCTGCGTGCTCACGTGCATGGATTTGTGTGTGTGTGTGTGTGTGTGTGCGTGTGTGCGTGTGTGTGTGTGTGTGTGTGTGTGTGTGTGTGTGTGACCCAAAATCAGATGCTGAGCCAGTGTGACAATAACAATGTTTATTTAAAGGGTCCATGTTACGCTAAATGAACTTTTCTGTGCTTTAAACATGATAAAGTGTGGGGAGAAGGAAGTCAGTGTCCCGTCTATAGACACGCCCACTCATGAATATGCATAAGCAGGCCGCAAATCAACCTGTGTGTGTAGAGTTGCTCAGAAAGTGACTTTTCAGAGGCTAAAACTCTGGAAAACAGACGAGTTTGGGAAAATAAACCTCAAATACTATGTTTTTGGGGTTCTTAGAACAAATGGAGATGTGTGAAAAATTAACATGACATGAGACCTTTAAAGATGACGGACAAACCTGTGTTGCTCCTTGGTACTTGCGTTGCTCCCTCTGCTGGTGCAAACTCCATTATTGGTTATGAGATCTTCTTTGTCCTACGCATTTGGTGGTTTGAAGGCTAGATTTCTGATACATTACCATCAATTCTGGACTGGCGTCATATATGTTTGGGACGACGCATCAATGGTGTAAACTCACACACAGAGATCATGGCTGCACTGAATGTTGACACAAAACAAAGCGGAGATGTAAAAGTTAACCTTTCTAGTGTAAGAAAATAATTTAAATAAAACAATAGTCAATATTTAACAGCCACTAAATGAGAAAATGCAGAGTAAAGTGTGTTTCAGGGAGAGAGCAGCCACATTAAATAAGGGGGAAAAAATATCATTACATTTTAAAGTTGTTTTTTAAAAAAAAAAAAAAAAAACTTGTTTATTTAGTTTTCTACATTAATAAATGTTTGTGCAGCAGACAGAGAAGATGATCTGCTTCCAATTTAACTTCTTCAAATGTCATTGTGTGCTTCTGTGCACTCACGTCTCCACATTGAAAAAGCAAAACGCTCATTTAAATAGGGCGGTCTCCACCACTTCTGCACGTTTGCTAATCATTGCTGCAATCTTAGTGAAACTGCATCACCATTTAGGGACGCAACTGGTTTACCACCCTTTATTATAGATGTTAGTGAAACATTTAATCACAAAAGGCAGCTTTGAATGGCTCAATGTTGACAGGTTGTCATGGCAACTCAGGCTAAAATGGAAGCTCAATGTTGACAGGTTGTCTGGCAACTCAGGCAAAAATGGAAGCTCAATGTTGACAGGTTGTCATAGTAACTCAGGCTAAGATAAAAGCTGCAGAATCTCCACCATTCTACAGAATCTCCTCGTGCACCGTCAGAAACGACTAAAGTAGCTTTAATAATATAGATTAACGTTGACCAGCAGATGTCATCAGTGAGCAACGTTGGAGAACAAAGTAAGTTTCTAATAATAATGTCAACTTTAATGACTAATTTTGAGATTTTCCAGAATCCTTTGAGTAAATACTGCTTGTTTTATTCTAAACTTATTTACATATTTAGTAATAATCTTGTGTGAATGAGATGATAATGTAAAGATCTTTGAAACGACTTTGTCATAAAAGCTCATTTTAAATCTGTTCATTTTAACATTTAGTCTAAATTGGATCATTTTATACAGAGTGTGTGTGTGTGTGTGTGTGTGTGTGTGTGTGTCCCAAAATCAGATGCTGAGTCAGTGTGACAATAACAATGTTTATTTAAAGGGCCCAGGCCCATGTTACGCTAAATTAACTTTTCTGTGTTTTAAACATGATAAAGTGTGGGGAGGAGGAAGTCAGTGTCTCGTCTATAGACACGCCCACTCATGAATATGCATAAGCAGGCCTCAAATCAACCTGTGTGTGTAGAGTTGCTCAGAAAGTGACTTTTCAGAGGCTAAAACTCTGGAAAACAGACGAGTTTGGGAAAATAAACCTCAAATACTATGTTTTTGGGGTTCTCAGAACAAATGGAGATGTGTGAAAATAACATGACATGGGACCTTTAAAGATGACGGACAAACCTGTGTTGCTCCTTGGTACTTGTGTTGCTCCCTCTGCTGGTGCAAACTCCATTATTGGTTATGAGATCTTCTTTGTCCTACGCATTTGGTGGTTTGAAGCCTAGATTTCTGATGCATTACCATCAATTCTGGACTGGTGTCATATATGTTTGGGACGACGCATCAATGGTGTAAACTCACACACAGATATCATGGCTGCACTGAATGTTGACACAAAACAAAGCAGAGATGTAAAAGTTAACCTTTCTAGTGTAAGAAAATAATTTAAATAAAACAATAGTCAATATTTAACAGCCACTAAATGAGCAAATGCAGAGTAAAGTGTGTTTGAGGGCGAGAGCAGCCACATTACACCCTGGACAGGGCGCCAGTCCATCACAGGGCATGTTTATTTAGTTTTCTACATTAATAAATGTTTGTGCAGCAGACAGAGAAGACGATCTGCTTCCAATTTAACTTCTTCAAATGTCATTGTGTGCTTCTGTGCACTCACGTCTCCACATTGAAAAAGCAAAACGCTCATTTAAATAGGGCGGTCTCCACCACTTCTACACGTGTGCTAATCATTGCTGCAATCTTAGTGAAACTGCATCACCATTCAGGGACGCAACTGGTTTACCACCCTTTATTATAGATCTTAGTGAAACATTTAATCACAAAAGGCAGCTTTGAATGGCTCAATGTTGACAGGTTGTCATGGCAACTCAGGCTAAAATGGAAGCTCAATGTTGACAGGTTGTCTGGCAACTCAGGCAAAAATGGAAGCTCAATGTTGACAGGTTGTCATAGTAACTCAGGCTAAGATAAAAGCTGCAGAATCTCCACCATTCTACAGAATCTCCTCGTGCACCGTCAGAAACGACTAAAGTAGCTTTAATAATATTGATTAACGTTGACCAGCAGATGTCATCAGTGAGCAACGTTGGAGACCAAAGTGAGTTTCTAATGATAATAATGTCAACTTTAATGACTAATTTTGAGATTTTCCAGAATCCTTTGAGTAAATACTGCTTGTTTGATTCTAAACTTATTTACATTTTATTTGAATGAGATGACAATGTAAAGATCTTTGGAACGACTTTGTCATAAAAGCTCATTTTAAATCTGTTCATTTTAACATTTAGTCTGAATTGGATCATTTTATACAGAGTGTGTGTGTGTGTGTGTGTGTGTGTGTGTGTCCCAAAATCAGATGCTGAGTCAGTGTGACAATAACAATGTTTATTTAAAGGGCCCATGTTAAGCTAAATTAACTTTTCTGTTCTTTAAACATGATAAAGTGTTATTAGGGCTTCATACACATGTCCTAAATATAGTTTTTAATTAATTCCCTCAATCGTTAGTTAGAGGGTGTTTTACTCCTTTTTTACTACAGGGTGAGCCCAAACACCTCGCTACATTTTGATGACGCATTCCCACTTTGATGACGAATTTGACTGAGCAGGAGAAGCCACACCTCCAGGAAGCTCTCTCCCATGATTGACATGTAAACAGACACGTGTTTATAAAACAGCATGAGCTCGGCTACGGATTTCAATATGTATTTCAATAAATTATCGGCCATTTTAAAAAAAATGGCCATAACGACCACTAGGGGAGGTTGCTGAGGTGGATCCACATCCTAAAATAATCAGTAGTGTTCATTCCATCTATGTGCCAAGTTTCATGCTTTTAACCCAAAGTGCACGATTCTACCAACAATTCTTCCTTAACCGCCCACTACTGGTACTGATCCAGGATCTGTGGTGGAGAACATGACCTGACTTTAATCAATAAGTTCAGGGATATTTTGTTTTCTGTTTTATTCACACAAATGATTCATTTTTTTTTTTAAATTCATTTATTTAGAAATATTCTAGAAATATATTACAAATACATTTAAACAAAAAACGTTTTTTATTATATATGTAATATAAAGATGTTTGAGAGCAGCATTAATATCAACATATTTCCCCTCAGGGATCAATAGTTTACTGAATCTGATCAACTTCATTTAAATTAAACTAATTTAAATTATCCTGATGACATCATTCCAGACTATAATGATTAAACAAAAACAAATTCATCAGTTATTTCACCACTAGAGGGCAGAATATTGTACAGTATTAGAAGCTATCAAGTTATCATGAACCTATGATGTTTCAGACTCTACAATCCCTGTCATCGTTGGTCTCGTCCACAACAACAGAACAACTGCAGCTCTTCACCAGAAATGGCCGTAGCTTCACAGACACATAAACGTTACGTGGGAACTGGTCTGCTCAGTATTGTGGTAGTTTAGACGTGTTTCAGGTGGACGCTTCAACATGTTGTTTAGCTCAGGACCAGGAGGGGTGCTGGGGTGCACCAAATGAACGGTCCCCTTTAACATTTCCCTTTACCTCACGATGACAGCGTTTCATTCACATTATGTCACTTTCTGCATTTAACAGTGGATTTTATTTTTATTGGTAGATTCTGTCATTCTGTCTATGATTCTATTAACACAGATATTATAGGACCATAATTAGCCAATCATGAGCTCATTACAAGTTGTTCATTAATCCTGTAAGAACAAAGTCAAACCTCAAAGTCAAACTGTTTCCTCTGAAGACCTTCATTTACAAATCAATGGGAATTTAAATTATTCAGCCACAAAATCTAAATATTTTCCTCCACATCATGTGATCTCTGAACAAACTGATCATTTTAGTCAATTTCAAAGTGATGACACTGCAAAAGATGGATGAATATTTATAGATCCTTCATGTTCATTCTGTCTCTTCTATCCTTCAGGTGGAGCTGATTCTATGCTGATGTTACAGGTGAATGGAGGATTGTGGAACCACTCAGCCGTGACAGCAAACATGGTGAGAAATGAATATATTGAAGTTTGGTTCCTGACGTCCATGTGGATGTTCTATTGAAGTTGATCTCCTACTGAAGCCTAATGCTATGTCTGATCCATCTTTAACAGCCACTGTTCTTTCTAGGAACACATTTAGAAACAAATGTTTGTTTGGTTCCTTCTCTGTGTTTAATCTCTAACTGTTCTACAGGACTCTGGAAGCCAGAACAAAGTGACACCTCAAAGAAAAACTTCAGAGCAAAGAGTTCAACAGCAGAGCCAAGCTGGAGTTAAAGCTAAACATACATGTGACCAGTGTGGGAAGAACTTTAGCAGTAAATCAAACCTCACTGAACATCAAAGAACTCATTCTGGATCAAAGCCATTTAACTGTGACGAGTGTGGAAAAGCTTTTGCTCTGAAAGTGAACCTGAAACGCCATCAGCTGGTTCACAGTGGAGAGAAACCACACACGTGTGATGAATGTGGAAAGACTTTTAATCGTTCTGGAAACCTCAGTCAACATGTCCTCATTCATCGTGGAATCAAAGCTCACAGATGTGAACAGTGTGGAAAGGCTTTTACACATAAATTAACTTTAACGCTGCACATGCAGACTCACTACAGAACAGAGTTGTATCGCTGTGACCACTGTGGGAAAATATATAAATATAAACAAACCCTCATCCACCACCTGAGATCTCACACTGGACATGAAGTGTGTCGCTGTGACCAGTGTGACAAAGTTTTTACAACATATCAACAGTTAAAACTTCACCAAAGCAGCCACTCATCAGAAAGACCTCATAAATGTGACACATGTGGAAAATCTTACAAGAGGAAATCTCACCTTACTCACCACCAACGAGTTCATGAGAAAAATATTTTCTGATGTGATGAGTGTGGGAAGACCTTCAGCACTTCATCTGTTCTCCACTCACATCTCTGTGTGGATGGAGACATGGAGCAGGAATCATCTTTAGATGCCAGCGACACACGGATGGTGACGACACCTTCTGGTTCCAGTGTTGGACTGAAGAACCCAGAGATCAGGCTGCACAGGATTCCAACATAAACCTTGCTGTCAGCTGGAAAATGGACACCAACAGTTCAGGAAGTTATTGTTGAATAGTGTTTAGTTGTCTTTTGTATTGTGTCCATAGTTTAATGTTTGATTAATGTTGTTGCTGCCTGTTGGTATGTTAGACTGTTTATTGTTCCAAAGTTTATTGTTCAGTGTTTTAAATAAATAAATGTGACACATTGATTCCAGTGCTCGTTGTTTTTTTACACTATCCTTTGAATCATCACTGAAAGAATACAAATATCAGGTAATTTAAAACGTGTGTATTTAATCAAAATCATAAAAATGAGACAATACATTTATTAACAGCAGCAATGGTCTGATAACAGGATGCTAAAAATGTATTATTTGCTACTGTAATGTAGGAAAAGGGGTGGGACTAATAAGTTATACTTCCACCCACTCCCTTTCAAACACAAAAAGTATGTGTATGCAGTAATATATGGAATGTTTTTGTTTTTTTTTTCTGGAGGGAAGCTATCCTCATCAAATCTTTAGTTTATTGTAATATTATTTGTGGTATTATTGCTTATTTTTTGTGTTTACTTTGTACAGGAGGAATAGTTCATTCAACTGTAAGTTTTAAGAATTAAAAACCATTTACAGGAAGAGAGAGAGTGATTTTAGTCTTAGATTATCACAAAGGTCAGAGGTCATGATAACCACAAAGAACACAAACATCTTTTAGAAAGAAAAACACAGTAAAAAGGTTTTTCTAATAGATTGTAAACATTTCTTAGAATGTTCTGTAAGAAGATGATTTGACGATTAGAAGAAGAAGAATTCTCTTCAGAATCCACCAACATGTAGGAAAAGCTTGTAGGGATGTAACGATTCACTCAACTCCCGATACGATTCGATTCACGATACTGGGTTCACGATATGATTTTCTCACGATTTATTTTACAAAATGGGACTGTAGACAAATGACTGAAAAATATTCCTTTATTTTTTTTGGGGAAAATACTGTACTATTTTCCTTTTATTTTTCATTGTCAAAAGAATCCCTTGATAAACTATTCAAAATGATGCAATTTAACTAAAAATAAATCTTGAATGAAATAAATAAAGGAATAATACAAATGAAGAAGAAACCTATTAATTTAAATTCTGGTTCTATAGTAAACAATTCAAAACTGCATAATAGTTCTTTTTCTTTTTAAAAGTGCAACTGAACATGTATTTTGTGCCTAAACAATTGGACTTAAAAAAAAAAAAAAAACAGTCATTTTACTGTATTTACGTCAGATATTTGTTTAGACCAGCAGAGGGCGCTGGTAACCCAGTGGTCGGTTGGCATGCAGTTATTCCACCAGTGAAGAAGAGAAGCTATGCTAGCAGACAGAGCTAATAGAAAAACGTGACTTTTACAGATATTCACCTAATATTACAGATATTCTTTCGGTGCTAAAGGGGTAATGAATCATTTATGAGCATGTTTAACAGTAAATGGCGGCCAGAAAGAAAATAGTAGCAGATTCCGCCCGTCACGTCCGCTTCTGGAAGGATTAATATATATAGCGCCCTCTGCTGTTTAAAAGAAGTACTGCGATTCAATTTTCAGAGCATCGATGTGAACCGTGGTACCTATGAATCGATCTTTAACTGCCTTACGATTAATCGTTACATCACTAAAAGCTTGTCCATCAGGAAGAACAGTTTCACTGTGATGACCAGCGTTCCTGGTTTACTCCTTCAAAGTAACTAAATACTCTTGTTCTGTTGAGCAGCTACACTCACCTACTTCATCAACTCGCAATCCTCTCAGTGAGAGGGGAATTAGCTCAAATGGTAGAGCGCTAGCTGCTCAAAGGCAGGGGACAATTTTTACACTCCCTCACACAAAGGAAAAGATGCAAAAAGCAATAGTGAAATATCATAGACAGTGTCACCTGTACCTCTATATAGATATTTCTGGTGTATTTTAACAGAGTCACCAGACATGCTCCTTGCTGTGAGCTGGACTCAAACCCACAACCTGCTGCCAACACAACGCCTGGGTCACACACACTCACACAGCAGGATAATAATAAGATTATTGTACCTGTGTACAATAATCCAACTGTGTTTTTCTCACTGTAACATATCAGGAAAATATGTTTTTATTTTACATTATCAACTACATTATAATTGTTATGTATGTGTTTGAGATGTGCTCTTGTATTAATATGTACTTTAAGATTAAAAGTGACAGTTAATGTAGTTTACCATCAAGTATCTTTATTTGCTCTTGTTTGCAAACTGGACATTTCAAAAGGGTAAAAAAAAATACAAATAAAAATAATAACAGAAGATACTTATGTAAGAACTTTTAGAAAATAAAAAACAGTAATATTTATTGAATTATGTAATAAATGCAGTTTTTTAAAAAGGAAAATAATTCACTATAATGTACATTATACTGTTGTCATGTTTGTGCTCATCTTCACAAATTGAGAAATAAAAAACTAAACTTAGACTTTAGATAAATAAATGATAAATTGACAATTTAAGAATTAGATATTTTATTGTGTAATGTTCCTTCATGCACCATTATCTTTCCTCTTTCTCACTGTACTGTGTACAGGACCATGTGTGTGTAAATATCTCCTATTGTTTATTACCCTGTTTATTTATCTACTGCTGCTGAAACACTGTAAATTTCCTCTTTGTGGGACAAATAAAGGTTATATTGTTTTATCTTAAATGTAACACTTCATGAAAAATCAAAAATATACAGGTATATAAATATATTTTACTTGTGCAAACAATGCAAAAAAAAAAAAAAAATCCCTGAATCTATTTCCACATCTTAACTACAACTGTTAAATAGTTGTACAACTTCCAACTAAAGTTATATCTCTAAATCTCACCAGTAGATGTCCCCAGTGAGCTTGCGTTTATGTCTTGTTTTGTGCAGTAGTTGATGTTAGTTTGTCTTTAAACACTTAAAATCTATTGTTCTTATCTTTAATGAACTGAAAGCAGTGTTTACCATGTAAATCATCTTTTTCTGTATTCAGTAGACATTATAAATGTATCAAACACTAATGTAGGCCTTAATATTATTGTCTTTATTAAAATAAATAACTAGTTATTTTAACATAAGCACCACTGTTTGGCTCAGTGTAACACCCAACGTAATTTAGTTTTGCCTTAATTTATTCATCTTTAGCAATTGATTTGCTAATTGATTTACATATTGTCGTTAGCCCGCGGGACTTTATAACGGTAAGGGATCTAAAACTGTCGTACTCACACAATAATTCCCCCCATACCTTGTCACCGAGGCTGGCTGCCTATCCTTTATTATTGTTTTCTAATAAAAGATAAGACTAATTGTACCTCCTCTTATAGGAAGTCTAAGAGTCGTCTCGCTATTTTGTGGGATTGATATTAAAACCTACCATATGTAGGTCAAGGCTGGAAACAACTCTTTTTTACAACAGCATGAGTTAGCCCACCCTGACTCCCCTGTGATTGAGGGAGCCAAGGGAGGATTTACTTACCAGAGGTCAAGAAGCGTGTCTTTCAAACCCGGGAGCTGTCTCAGATATGGGTGTTTGCAGGCGGTTGATTTACTCAAAAAGGCTTCTTAATAGTTAATGAATTTTATTAAAGGTTTACAAAACTCAAGTAAAAGTCAATCAAAAAGTTTCAAAGTATCAAAGTCCTAAACTATCAGCCGATAGAGAAGAGACAGAGGCCTGCCGAACAACAAGTATATCTGTTCAAGAGCACCCAACATAATAATCAGTGATATATATATAGCTTGAAGCGTGGCGTGATAATGCGTCATAATTCATGTCCTGATCACCTTAGCGAATAGAAAAAGAGAACACAAGTTCATACTGATGTCATGGCATACAGAAGTACAAAAGGTTACACAGATGTCATGGTTCAACTGGAGTACAAAAGGATGTTAAAGACATTTTATTCCCAGTAAAAGAAGCTGTGACCCTTCACCTCGAGGTGTTTAGTTCCTTCTGCAAAAACAGAAGTCATCCATGAAAAACAGAAGTATCAGTACCAGATGGTCATGTCTTCTCTTGTGTCACATTTTTTCTAACATTATTTATAACAATGGCAGTTTAATAGGTGTGACTCATCAGGACAGGCAGATAGCTGTAGTGGTTAAATAAGCATTTCTTTTGCAGGATAATGAATGAATGATTAATACACAATCATACAACACATATATATCTGACATATAATAAATATTAGAATAAAATAGTCTTCCAGAAATTTTAACATATAAGTAAAAAGTTTAAAATTTAGTTCTGACTAGTTATAACAGGATTTGTAAATATCTCAAATAACATCGTCACAGGTAATAATATTAACCAGAATCAGAATCAGAATTCCTTTATTTATCCCAGGGGGAAATTACTTATGTTACAGCCGCTCAACAAATATTACAAATAAAAAGGATAAATGTTGAACAAGAAGAAAGAAAGAATAAATGTTTTAAAAGTACATAATGAAGGAAAAGGCTGTTGAAAATAAGGATTAAATACAGACACATTACAGTAGTAAAAAATAAGATAAATAATGTGACAGTGAGGTATCAGCTACCCTGATAGCAGTGTGTAATCCCCACTAGTTCTATTTACTGTAATATTACCAGTGAAAACACCACCAATAGTGGAGAATAGGGACTTAAGGACACAACAACTCTGTGTTCCACAAAGAGGAAGACACTGTTCTACATTTACACATTTATTAGAGGAGTAATTACTAATGGTACAACTTCTGTTTTATTGATGGACAATGATATAATATGATGGAGAATTGTAGTCAGTAAAAAATAAATAAATAAATCTGTTTTCCTTAATCTGTTCACTAAATTCCTGTAAACTATTGTTCTAATGCAGTGGTTCCTAAACTTTTCACAGTCCGTACCCCTTCAAACATTTACCCTGAGGCCATGTACCCCCTACTCCTGTACACTATAATGTAATGCAGTGTTTTTTAACCTTGGGGTCGTGACCCCATGTGGGGTCACCTGGAATTAAAATGGAGTCCTCTGAAATGTCTAATAATTTATGATTTAAAAAAAAAAAAAAAACTGATTAAAATGTATTTTTAAAATGTTTTAATTATTATTTTCAAATCATAACACCACACACAAAACAAACTTAAATAACTGTATTCTATGCTTTCACTTTCACAAATTTAATCTACATAAAATAAAACGCAGTATAAAAATATCTGAGCTGACACATCTTGTCACATTGTGTCCTAATCCTCACAACAACAAACATTATCAAAAGATAATTCTAGAAATAAAATAAAATAAATGTGTGTCTTTGTAGTTTTTTCATTTCAGATGTGATTGATCCACTGAAGCAGAGGATGAATGCTGTAACCATCACTGCTGTGTTACACATGGACCAAAGTTTCCTCTCAGCCTGTTGTTAATAGAAATAAAACACTTTCTCATCTGCTTTGCTTCACTTCATTTGGGGCCAACATTGTTGAATTGATTGATCACCACATTTGACTCTACACAGATATACAGTATGTATGAATAACGTGCTTCATTAGAGAAAATAACACACAGAGTATTAAGGAAATGAGTGTTTTTCTTCTTTTTTAATGTAATATCTTTATGTAGGTCAAACAGTCAAACATTGTTTTGGGTAGTACATGTGAGTGACATATATAACATTCTGTCAACTGGACCTTCCATGCTGTGGTTGGTGGGTGGGTGGGTGGGATCAATGTGTGACAGAGGGACATGATCACATTCACTATTCACTGTACAGTCTTATCTTAGTGCTGTATGTAACATTACTGGTGGTGTTACTTTGAGGGTCAGTAACTATCAAGGCTATTGTCTGCATCTGTAGGGACGAGGAAACGCTGAAAAACTCTAATACAACCATTTTCAAGTCCATGTACATCCATCGTATGAATGTAGTGTGTGAGTGAGTGTTGGTGGTGGTCAGAGGGACCGATGGTTCACTATGGTAGCCTCACTTCTGTCAGTCTGCCCCAGGGCAGCTGTGGCTACAATAGTAGCTTACCACCACTGTGTGTGGAGTGAAAGAATGATGCACATCAATGTAAAGAGCTTTGAGTGTCTATGAAAAGCACTAAATAAAATCTAATGCATTAATATTATTATTATCCACAGGTATCCATGAAGTTACCGTAGTATTGTAGTTGTTGTTAATGAATTCAACCAGGACTCTAAGCTATGCTTTATGATGACTGTGTCCTCTAGAACTAAAGTATCATCTTTACCTGTCTGTCACTCATGTTAAAGTTGTGCCAACTAGCAAACAAATCATTAATATCTTTATATTTTGACTCACTTTCAAAGTAAAAATCAATAAACAGATGAATATCCAGCACTGTGGATGATGTCATTGTGATAAACTCTGACCCAGAACCAGTCTCTGTAACTCACAGTGTGAGATAATAAGTAAGTTACACTACGAGATAATTAAGTCACAGTTAGAGATCATTTTTTTTTTCATCCATGTCACCTCCAGGGCTCCTTATGTATTAGTGAATATTTTTGAGATAAATCTCTCCTCATATAATTAATGGGGCTTTTTTAGCTTGTGTTGGTTAAAGCTGTTTATAAATCACCACCAGAAAATAACACTATTTTTTACTAAATAGTTTATTTGTGCAATACCTCTGTGAACTGTAATTGTGTATAATAATGTGTGTTGATTACTGAAATTTAAGTAAGATTATATTAAATGTGGAAGTTTTTCATCTTTTTACATAATGAAATATAGTAAAACATTGTAGTCACAAGTATTTAAATTCAAAATAATATTTGATGAGCCAACCCACCACTATCTATCTATCTTTAATCTGTATCTTGTTTTTGTGCAATGTTTTACTATAATAATATTAATTACTAAGATATTTAAATTAGCTTTTATTTACTTGTTTGTGTTCTTTTATATGTGTATGTGAAACATTTTTATCACAAGTAAATAAAATGTCAAAAAAGTAATTTTGCTCATGTTTTCTCCTCATGTAAAGCATCTTTGTGGATATGGTGAAGACCACTATGTAAGTGTTAGAAATGATTCTGATAATAATAATATAACAATAATGTAAATGTCAAATACATGGTATTAAAATATAAAGGGGCCAAAATAAAATCTGTCCTAGGGCACCAGAGAGGTTAGGGTCAGCACTGCCCATCATTCTTTGGTTATTTTGTTAAATTAATTATCTTAATTTCTGTCATGACATTTCAACCAAAAACTTAAAAAGTGTATCTGCAGAAAATCCAACATGACATGACGTCAGATAATTGCTGTCGCTCTCCCAGTAATTTTTTTAATTTATTTTTTTAAGCAATACAGTTAAAGTCACGTGTTTAGCCAACCAGACGCATGGAGAACGTCATTTACGCTTTTTCTTCCCGCAACAACAAGGCGGATAATGAACCACTCTTTCTTTTTGTGCTCAATGTTCATGTATTTTGTGATGACATGAACATCATGACATTTGTAGATGGTATAGTACCAAGACAAAGAGCGGAAAAAAAGCAATTGCCAGTGGGGCGTTTACTATCCGTCGGGACAGTGGGACATTAGCCAATTATAGCCGATACAAACCATGGGACGCAGCCACAGAGGCTTTTATTTTCTATAATAACCCCATGGAATCAGCTGTACGTTCCAGCCAACACCGATGTTTCGTTGACGATAACCGAGGTGAGTAGGTCCCCTATGAGCCCCCAGCCTCGGAAGCGAGACGGCGAGTGCGAGTTGGCTGGGTGGGTGGCTCTATCGGTGGTGTGTTTCCCTTGGTGACATCGTCAATGCACAATGCTGTAAAGTGCCATTCATATTGTAACAGACTAGGTCCTATGTTACTGAGTTATGTTCCACGTGTAGTTTATTCAATGTTTAACAGGTGTTGTGGTTTCCCATGGCTAAGGACTTCCATTAAAGGCTCAAAATCTTTGATAACGGCTTGAGTCACGTCATTACAATACAGTATAAAACACACGGCTTCACTAACATTACATTTTCACATTGTTCTGCGGCCACGAGAATGAGACCTCTGATGTAGAGGATGTTCTCAGTCACAGCTTCTCTCTGTGGTATGACACTGACACTATTTAATAAGAGCGTTTTTAGCCATGAATATAATGAAAAAAGGGAATGGACGGAGGCATAAACATGCTGACATTAACACGGACACATGGACTTATCACACACATGGAGATCAGCAAACGGAACAGGTTTCATCAGACGGGTGATACTAAGACCCGGACATGCGTCCCCCCCATACTGCTGCACAGGCTGTAATATCACCAAGTTTATCATTGGAACCATTTTTAGAGCTACTATCTTTATCAGGAAGCAACTATTTATTCCTGGTTTTTGTTTCACAGAGTTTTACTGGACTTTATTTACTGGTGATTAGTTTCTATCTCTTCTGCTCCGTGGACCAAAGTGTGTTACTGTTGAGCTGTTGCTTTAAAACAACAATCAAAATAAAGGTGAAAACACTTCTCATGTGTGGTCTTCTGTGTTACAGCCGACAGTAACATGTTGGTTGTGTGTTTTTCCCAATAGACGTGATATGTCATGTTCGCCCCCTGTCCAATCACAGCCTTCCCAACCCCCAGACCTAAAGTAGAATTAAATAAAGCCGAATGAACCGGTTTTCCATGTAAACCTCAGTTCGGGAATTACTATTACCATGTAAACATGAATCAGAATGATTTAATGCAGAATAACTCATTTTGAATTAAAAAAAAAACATCATGTAACCGTGGCTACTGAGGAGTTTAGAACAACCGTTGATTTGCTGGGGAAGAACTCTACATCAAAGAACATCAAAGGAAGAAATTATAAAGTGGAACTCCAAAAAAAGAACAAAAGGCAGAACTTGAAAGGCTTAACTTGAAAGGCAGAACTTGAAAGACAGAAATTGAAAGGCAGAGCTCACAGAGCAGATACTTCCTCAGGAGAATAAACACAGACAGAGTGTGAAAGCCCAAAGCTGCAGATAGGAGAGAATAGGAAACATCTGGAACAGCCCCTGATTCAAAGAAAGACTGATACGTCCCAGAATAAACATCCTTCCCTAAGCTGCTCTTAAACGGTAAATCTCATACCATCTTTTGGTACAGAGGACAATCTAACAATTGAATCACAATTTATTATTTTTTGCCTCAGAAATCCAATTACAATTACAGTACTTTATCATTTACTTTACAATTAATCAGAAATACTGAGCCTGAAATAGATAACCTAATAAAAGTTAACCTTTCTCTTGTGTTAGCTTTCTGTTAGCATCTCATATGATAACGGGTCTTAAGTCAGCTGTAAAATACACTTTTAAAATGGTAAAATGTGGGAAAGCTTGATATAAATATTTTATTATCATTGTTAATGAGGTGTATTGACTGTTTCACATGTGATAGGAATTAAATCATCTAAATTGAACTTTGAGAAACTGTACTAGCCTCAGCATGGGAGACAGAAGGTTGTCTCTCTCTGTGAAGTGTAAATGTGGACCAAGGGGGGCACTTTCCCCTTCCTGGCCAAGCAAAGGAACAGTAGGATCAAAGAACAGGTTCGTTCCTGTTCTCACCTCTTTGTTACATTAAACAATCAATCAATGTTTACTTGCTAAGTTTTCAGACTCTGGGCTCCGACCCCATGCGGAGCCCAGGGGATTTTATCACCCCCAAAGGTGACTCAGGATGTTGGAAGAATACCAGCTGTTTGTTTCCCCCTCAAAATGAGATCAAAGAATATGTATTTGTTTGAAAAGTCACAAATGAAGGATTATTGGAATGGTTCTTGCAGAAATCTAGATTGCAAATATAGTTTGTTTAATGCCACTCTTCAGATAATTCGAGAACCAACAGAATGTTCTCATTCATATAACCCATTGTCAACTACAAGTGTTATTCATTCTATGCAATATACCTCTTCACTTCAAGCTGAGTATAAGATGTCAACAGATGGCTTTATTTGTGACCCCCTGCCCGTTATCTCTGTAACTCGACTGTTGGATGTTGATTAATTTGTGAACCGTGAAAGTTTCTTGTTCCCAGGTTGGTACTTCCTCCATTTATTGAGGTGTGAAAGTTTGTGGCTTTCTTTCTTTGGTCTAAGGCTAAAGCCTTAGACTCCTCCCGTTGGTCTCAAGTCATATAGGCCTTTTTTGGCTAAGATTCTTCAGAGTAAATCTGACCCCAACTGCTCTCACAGGGCCTCTGCCTCAGCCCTGTTCTTTTGATTCTGCTTGTGTTAATAAACTTTGTGTTATTATGCAAGCCAGTTTCTACGATCCCTTTTTTCCACTCTACATCTTTTTCATCGTTCACATCTCTACCTGGGAAAACCACGACAAATTTGGCGTTGTCGGGCAGTGGCTGCTACAATTGTTCTTCCGTGCCATGGTGTCCCTGAGTTCATCCAACATCCTTGGTGAGTATGAGATGGGTGTTTGGGGTCACTGTGTTAACATGGATATTGTACAGTTTAAAAGAACTTGTGCATTGTGTGATGTTTGTAACGATGAGGAGTGGAAAGGGTTTCGCCTAAATTATGTTGTTAAATTGAGACAGACTTTGGATTATCGGTAATGACAACAATAACAAAAGAAAAAGAGAACTAAATTGCTAGGATAGTTTTGTTTGGAATGGTAGGGATGTAATGGCTATTTTATGGTTTTGGGACTTAATATCCATGCAAGAATTGGGAATAAGGGCCCATTTTTCCTACATTCTGTATGTCTCTGTCGCAGGTTTTGTCACTTAATCATGAGATATGCTATAGGGGATTAACACTTAATTTGGTAAAGTTAAATTTTGAAATAAAGGAAATGAGAGAGAAATGAGAATGACTTGACTATGTTATGAATTCATGAGTTGAGTTGAGTTGAAATGAGAGAAATGAGAATAACTTGACTATGTGATGAATTCATGAAGTTGAGTTGAGTTGAAATGAGAGAAAAATGAAAATGACTTGACTATGGAATGAATTCATGAGTTGAGTTAAGTTGATTATTTTTGAGTAAAGATTCAGGAATTTACTCAATATGGTGGAAAATGAATGAGCCACTATGAAATAAAGCGCTGTTTTGATGTTTTGTGTGTCAATAGGAATTAACGAATACAACTGCTGGTCAATTGTATTTGTTTTTTCTGTTTTCTGTGTGTGTGTGAATTTAATGATCATTTGTATGTCACTTTCGTAGATGTAGGTTGTGTTTTGAATTGTATATGATTTAATGCAAAAGAGGGTAATTGGATATAAGCCCTGATGTTACATGAGATAGATTTGGTTAAGGGTTAAGAAATATGAGCCCTATAAATTATGGGGACTTTTGTTAGACTATGGTGCTTTTTGAGATCGATTATTATCTAGAATATATTTTCAACATAATGTTAAACATATCTTACTTAAAAAATAATGATTTAGCTCTGTTTAAGGTTGGTTTTGATGTCGACCTTGTTTGGGGCCGCTTGCCCTATGTTGATCTGCAGTCCGCTGTGGCTGCCCTTGTGTTCCTCCTGCACGCTGCAGGGGTGTGTGTATGTGTGTGCGAATGCGTGTGTGTGTGTTCTCTCCCTGTCATGCGTTGAATGAATGGTAGTGAAATAGCTGTTATAACTGATTTTAATATAACTTGTGACTTATTGGTGAAGTTACTATTCAGTGTTTGACGGAGCTGTGTGTTTGTTTCTGGATTCTGACTGTTGCCACGATTGACGCTCTGGTTTAATGTTCTTCATAAATGAATAGCGTTGTGCTGCATGTAGACGCCTTGGTTTTAATTTAGATTTTACACTTTTAGCATTGTCTGATACATGAAGCCGGCATCAGCCGTGGTTGCATGCATTCTTTAATTCAGTGTTGCTGTTGGTGTTACAGCGTTATATTACTGGATTAATTCATAATGATGAATTAAATTACATACAATATCAGCATTCATTTGGTTGTGGTAGAATACGTTCCGGAAAAAGGCCTGATTTAAATATAATAATGATAACAATAATAACAATGATAATGATAATGTTCGATGCTGCTTTTGATTATTAAATAGCAATCTGGTTGGATTAACGTGTGGTTTTTCTCAATTATGTGATCGCTTATTTGCTTTGCCGTTCGATGGCATTGTTTGCTGAATTATGTTATTTTTCAGCGGTGTTTATGTGTTTATGGATCTGTTTTATCCGCTGTCGTTTCCTTATTCCACTGACGTGTATTTTACGGTTTCGGACTTGTTCACGGCGTTCCGCTGCAGCGTCCGGTGTGAACCGTCTCGGATCGATCGCGTCTTTGTGCGTTTGTTGTGATTCTGTGGTTTGTGCCTCTGTTTGTCATGTGTGTTTATGTGTGAGCTGTTTAGGTTTACTTGGTTCCGCTGTGAAAGTTGCGGGTGTTGTGAACGTAGTGGTAAACTGTGTATTTGGTGATAAGAACTGGTCCGTATTTTCCGGCGGGCAGTAATCTTGGTTAAGTGTTTGAATGTGACCATTAGAATATTCGTTAACGTAAAGATATTTGTGAACATGCCAGGTTGTTTTGTTTTTGTTTTAACTGTCTCGTATTTTTGTCAGCTAGCTGTGTGTCACTATGCATTAAAATATACGGCCGAGGCGCCGAGTTCGTGTGTTTTGATTATTGGGACTTTGTTATTCATGTTCTGACGTGGATGTTTACAATAAATGTGTCTTCTGTTGAGCTGTCCTGGTTAGTGTTGTATTTACGTTGTAAGTTCACTCCGGTATAATGTGAATGTGTTGTGTCGATTTGTTTCCCGGTTGTTTTTGGCGTCTGTTTGAGTTCCCGTGATGTTAACTCTTCGTCGTTAACGTTGCTACTGGACGTTTGTTTGTTTTTGAGAGGCGGAGCTACAAGTTACGTCATGGAGTGGACGGACTGTGGTCCGCCCAAAGGGGGGAGGATGATCAGTTGTGGCGCCATCTAGCTAAAGAGATGGTGAACTGCACAATTTTTACTCTAAAGTTAAATACGGCCTCTAGCGGTACATATGGGAAACTGCATGCTTTAGTGGAAGCAATGTTGCTCTCTGCTGGTAAAATGAAGTTAACACTTATATAGAAATTACTCATTCGTTTAAATACAGTTTATTCTTAATATTTATACATTATAATTAATCATAATTATAATTGTTCCATAAGCTTGAAATATGAGTAAGATTTACAGAAATTTTTTAAAGGTTTCATTTTTTTAGTTTTGGATTTAAAGCTTTAAAAATGGTGATGACTTGTTATGAAACTGAATTTTTGTTTTTATTTTTACATGAGGAGTTGAGAAGAGGAGTGTTTGAATAGCAACTCCAAAGACACTGAAACACACCTGGTGGTTTTGACTTTGTGGGTGACACGATACTCGAATTCCAGTCGAGAGAAACTGGTGCGTTTATTCATGAAATTATTCAAATAGAACATTTGTTTTGGTTTATTTTTTACACATTTATAGCGACACATTACCTTACACAAACAATAATAACACAATTTATTCACTTATATATGACTTTACAGTGGTATATATGATACATGAAAGGACTTGGCAGTGGACTGAATATTGAATTTGTTTACTTTATTGAACATCATTGATTAACAATCACTCATTGATTGATTGGCTTTGACAATTTAGTATTATTAATTTGAGTAGTTATCTGCAAGTTAGATAATCTGTTTAAACTATCAAGTGAATATGGTGAATAATAATTTCAGTATCTGTGCTTAACTTAACTTTGATTGGGGATATTGATATCATTCCAGTTTTGGAGATGATTTAAGGTTTGATCAAGTATATCATTACGATTCGGGTAGATTTATTCTCACATCACTTCTTCTGCAGTTGGCAAAGTTCGGTGACCATAGATTTCATATAGCACACAATTTTTCGTTCGACATTAGGTTTACAGTACAGATAAAATTAAGAGAAGTTCTTTATAATGTCGAGTCCTTACATTACACAGCCATGGTCAGTTGAGGGTACTTTTAATCCAGATGTAGTTAACACCTTACAAGTCCTAGTGTCTACTTATAGAGCAAGTCAGAGGAAAGGAAAAAAGGGAAAGAAACGAAGTGAAGAAAAAAGACAAATTGAATTAGGCATACTGCAACTCTTTGAGATCGTAGGGCAAAGTTTATCTAAACTGGCAAATGACAAAAAGATGCAAAGCACACGAGACATTAAGAAAAAGGAGAAGACCACGAGCAAGTTGACAAAGAAAACCAACATATCTTTCTCTCAGGCAACATCAGCAAAGAAGCCACCACCATATGAAAGAGAAGTACGTTTACGAATGTTGGCAAAAGCAGAAAGAAGAGGAGATCGATCAACAAAGCAATTAATGTCAGAGAAAGACGACACGAAGGACAATGAAAGTGACAATGAAAGTGAAAATGAAAGTGAAAATGGAAGTGAAAATGAAAGTGAAAATGAAAGTGAAAATGGAAGTGAAAATGAAAGTGAAAATGAAAGTGACAAAGATGAATGTGAAGATAAAAGTGAAAGACATGAAAGTGAAGACGAAAGTGAAAAAGATGAAAGTGAAGAGGAAGTGGAAGGAGAAAATTTTCTCCAGTGGAGTTTACGCAACAAAGAGAAGAAAAAGTCTCAAAAGTCAAACACCTGGAAAGATGCACTACGTCCAAAAACAGAAAAGAAAGACAACAAAATGTGCCCAGTGATACTAATCACAAAATCTGGACAAAATCTGGAGTACAAGCCTTGGCAGAATCCTGACATGTCTGACATACTCGGAAAATTACCGATGCTTCGAGATGGTGCACACCCCTGGATCTCAAAGCTGGAAGAGGTTCTGGTGGGAACACAGCCAGCGATGGGAGATATTAAGAGACTTTTGGCCAGCCTTATTGGAGTTCCAGCAATGAAAGAGATTCTGCAAACAGCAGGCCTAAAGAGATATGTGGAGACGTCTGTCAATGATCAAGAAAGGTTTGCTGCAAGTCGAGGACGGATGTGGAGAACCTTGAGAGGACTTTTTCCAACAAATGTGCATCCTGACAACATCTTCATTGAGCCACTTGGCCACCAAGAGAACCC
Source organism: Gouania willdenowi (assembly GCF_900634775.1). Classification (NCBI taxonomy): domain Eukaryota; kingdom Metazoa; phylum Chordata; class Actinopteri; order Blenniiformes; family Gobiesocidae; genus Gouania; species Gouania willdenowi. Next base: position 27,850 of record NW_021144985.1, on the reverse strand, counting down.
GAGAGCATATGTGTCGAGAGCTCATCGAATGTGGAGAAACGTCACAGGAAATGATCCCGGATTGAACCAGATGGAGAAATCAATTTTAAGAGCCAAAATCCAGAAAGGACTACCCCTGACAGTGAGGAGCAAATTGGCTGAAGTGTTTGGTCGTGGAAGCCTGACCAAAGGCGTATATACAGATCACATCGCACATCAGGTGGAAGTGTATCGGAAAAAGGAACAAGATCAAGATACTCTCCGAAAACTCACCCAAATACAGTTGATCGATATAAAGAAGAAAGAAGAGAACCAAGCAATTGTCATGCAGAGTCAGCCACAACCGACTCAAGTGCAACCACAACTACAACAACAGTTTCAGCAACAGCCACCTGAGGTTCCCATTGCCTCTTTCCAACAGCCATCGTGTGATCAACCACAAATAGGAAGAGGAAGAGGCCAAGCAAACTTTGGAAGAGGAAGAGGAGGAAACTTCCCACAGATACAAGGACCATGTCATAATTGTGGACAAATGGGCCACTTTGCTCGTAATTGCTACAGCTCCAGAGGAAGCTTCAGAGGAAACTTCAGAGGAGGTTTCAGGAATAGCTTCAGAGGAGGCTACAGAGGTCAACAGCAGCAAATCAGGGGACCGGTAAACCCATTCAGGGGCCCGGTACCTGGTTTCTAAGGGTGCCAGCTGGTAGAGTCAGGGCCGAAGCAAGAATCAACAATAGAGGTGAAAAATAAACACTCAACCATTGGAAGTTATGACTGATTGTGAAGCTGCTTTCACCTGTATTCGGCCAAAGGACGCTATACATCTTCCCATGTCTGGACAACTAGTAGGACAATAGGGGTATGAGGACATGAAACAGCTGATTCCTCTCACAAAACCCAATCAAGCTCTGCTACAAAAATCAGAGACCTCGTCAGTATACTGGATTGGAGATCCAGATCCAGAACTGCTAAAACCAGCTACTATGTGGGAAGAGTCCATCGTGGCAAACATGCCTAACACAAAGCTACCAGAGTATCCACATCATTGCACACTCAAATATTTCAAGAACACAGACCAAGCAAATCCAGAACAATGATTGAGTAATCAACCCAAACATGTTGAGCTGACTTCGTCACCACAAGGAGCAGCTATGAAGATAAACATTAACGATTAGTAGTTTGTCTAGGTCAGATGATAACTCATGTACATAGAAACATCTCTGAAAGTTATTTAGAAGTTATACACAGCACTGAAACCTAGAACAGTTAGGGAAATGATGTCATTTATTGATATCATAGACTTTTAGAGCAGGAAGATATTACCTTAGTGAGATGCGCTACGGTAAATTCGGCTGAAAATTTGCCAACTCCAGAAGATGGGGAACCACATGATTGTGTGGAAAATTGCGGGTTTAAGAAAACAGATGGTTCTCAGATCCAACATCATACACAGGTATTGAAATTATTGCATGCAATGATAAAACCAAAAAGAAATAGCTATAGCTAAGTGTGCAGCTCACAAACAGGACATGTTAAGAAATCAGGAAGGACTGATGGTAGTGCCTTCAGACCTACTGAACCTAATGATTCAGGAAGCCCATGGGTTAGCCCATGTGGCAAAGGGAGAAGTTAGGAGAAAGATTGCAAAAGTGTGTGGGGTTTTGGTTATAGATTATGTTGACATGATAAAACCAGTTGTGAATAGATTTTCACAATGGTCTGAAGCATGTCCAAACAAACGTTTGTTGCTAAGTTTTTGTGTCGCGAAATTAAAGTAGATGGTGTTTACCCGATCGCATATCTTCAGACAACAGGAAAGAATTTGTGGATAAAACAGTAAGATTAATTTTATGAAAAATTAGAAATTAAACAACGTTTAGGAGCTGTCTATCACCCACAAAGCCAAGGTGTGAATAAATGAATGTTGTGCTAAAAAAAAAAAAAAACTGCATTGTTGAAATCTGTTAGCACACAGGTTTTAATTGGGTTGCGGTACTTCTACTAGCATTAGTGATATGTCGTTTAAGTGAATTCCAAAGAAAAAAGGTCAATAGCAATTAGTTAGATCAATAATGACGGTAGAACAGAAAAAATGTCCACTATTCTAGCTAGGACTATAGCTAGTGGTAATATTGCATCAAATATAGTTTCTACAAATACAACAGTGATAGATGAGAATGTTACAATAACAGTGATGACAACAGCTAATTCTATAATTTCTGATAATCATACAAGTGCAGCTGTGGAAATGAGTTCCACAACAAATAACTCAATGACAACTTTTTCAGTGCCTATAGAGCCTGAAGGTACAGAAACAATACCAGACATTACATCCTAATTCATTATAGTCTATAAATACAACTCAACAGGCTATTGAACAACTGAACATTAGGTTGAATAATATTGAGGACAGTTTTAAAGAGACATTAGATGAGGAGACTGATAACGGCTGCGGTGAGACAGATAATGTGAATACATCACCAGATGAGTATTCGGACGGAGATTTGACGCCAGAAAAAATGTCTCAGAATTTTCGCGCCATAAGGAAAAGGAAAAAGTTGAAAACCTGGGATTTGATGCCTCAGTGTTGCAAATTTAAATACATGGATAAGCAGAAATATGTGGTATTGGCAAATAACTCACTCCGTTAGAGAAATTACTGGGATAAAGGGTCCGGTTTAGTGAAAATTCCATCTCCAAGCACGTGGAATTCAATTTACGATTAATACCTGAACCTTTGCTGGCATATTGCCAATCACGATTGGTGGCATGGCTGCGGGTTCTTACGAAACAAACACGATTATGATAATTTGGTGGAAATAGCTGATCGCCTGTTCACATGCAAAATTTATATCACTACAGTTGTTCTTCGCTAGTGGAATGACAGTTTTTGAATATTCTTGAATATTATGAAGATATTGTAGGTTCTGGGAGCTGCTATTTTATCACTTTGTGTGATTTTCTGTTGTTGTACTTTGGTACTGACCTTTGCTAAAGCTATGATACAGATGAGGAGGTAACAGTAGTGGTTGATGAGATAGTGGAGACTTATCCATTTTGATTGATTACACCATTCCCTGAACGATATTTTAACCAAGTGGTTTCTTGGTTAAAGGGGGGAACGGAAAGGAAAATGGAATCACGTATTAATAATGCATTAATTAGGCATTGAGTGTTAAACATTAATCAAAAAAAAAAAAAAAGATAGAGGAAAAAAAACAAACAACAAAGAAAAATTAGAATTTAGCTATCATGTGGTGTTTAATGTTTGTGCAAGATACTGGTCAGATGTTTTTTACCTTCCAGAACAAGTGTGGGAGTGATGGGGCTAGATGATTCTACCTGCCTATATGAACATGGACACCTCAAACATGGACACTCCAGTTATGGACACTGAAGGACAAAGACATGGATGGCAATCCACAAAGAAGCCGTCATGAACTGTGATACTGAACGACAAGTTGATAGCTGCCAAAGGAATATCAACAACAACAATTGTCCAATGTTTTCATATGTGTCCTACATGTTTGTGATGTTTATTGTATTGGAATATTTTTATTACAATGTATTCTACCTCATTAATGATTTTTACTTTAGACTAGGTATTTTAACGAATACACATTTTAGATTTGCTAGATAGTTTAAAGTGCTTATGTTGGGACCTCAGGTATTGTGATTTTTTCCGGTTTTTATTTGAAGGGCTAGTGGGGCTTAGGCAAGGAAAGGCTTACTGTGAGGTGCGATGGGTCGACCAGACCTCACAGTGGGCAACCTTTTGTTTGTTTCTGAGGTTCTCAATGTGTGTACTTAATGTAGATGCACGAAGACATTTAGACATTTATGTTTTTCTTTTCAAGTAAAAACAAATCAACTAAATTACAGTTAAGTAAGTCTATAGACTTGGAGTTAAAGACTGATAAATATAAGATAAAATAAGGCATTAATTAAATAATACTAGTTTTCTCATTTTTGATTAGTTAGAGATTTATTAAAATTGGCAGAGGATGATATTTGAAAGGATCCTTTTCACATTTGGAAATTTTACAGTATGATTAAGGCTAAACTTTGTTATCTTTGTTTTTTCGAGACTTGGTGCCTCGAAAAGGGGGCAATGAGGTGTATTGACTGTTTCACATGTGATAGGAATTAAATCATCTAAATTGAACTTTGAGATACTGTACTAGCCTCAGCATGGGAGACAGAAGGTTGTCTCTCTCTGTGAAGTGTAAATGTGGACCAAGGGGGGACACTTTCCCCTTCCTGGCCAAGCAAAGGAACAGTAGGATCAAAGAACAGGTTCGTTCCTGTTCTCACCTCTTTGTTACATTAAACAATCAATCAATGTTTACTTGCTAAGTTTTCAGACTCTGGGCTCCGACCCCATGCGGAGCCCAGGGGATTTTATCACCCCCAAAGGTGACTCAGGATGTTGGAAGAATACCAGCTGTTTGTTTCCCCCTCAAAATGAGATCAAAGAATATGTATTTGTTTGAAAAGTCACAAATGAAGGATTATTGGAATGGTTCTTGCAGAAATCTAGATTGCAAATATAGTTTGTTCAATGCCACTCTTCAGATAATTCGAGAACCAACAGAATGTTCTCATTCATATAACCCATTGTCAACTACAAGTGTTATTCATTCTATGCAATATACCTCTTCACTTCAAGCTGAGTTTAAGATGTCAACAGATGGCTTTATTTGTGACCCCCTGCCCGTTATCTCTGTAACTCGACTGTTGGATGTTGATTAATTTGTGAACCGTGAAAGTTTCTTGTTCCCAGGTTGGTACTTCCTCCATTTATTGAGGTGTGAAAGTTTGTGGCTTTCTTTCTTTGTTCTAAGGCTAAAGCCTTAGACTCCTCCCGTTGGTCTCAAGTCATATAGGCCTTTTTTGGCTAAGATTCTTCAGAGTAAATCTGACCCCAACTGCTCTCACAGGGCCTCTGCCTCAGCCCTGTTCTTTTGATTCTGCTTGTGTTAATAAACTTTGTGTTATTATGCAAGCCAGTTTCTACGATCCCTTTTTTCCACTCTACATCTTTTTCATCGTTCACATCTCTACCTGGGAAAACCACGACATTAACTACATATGTGGAGAACAAATAATTGACTTTTTTATAGAATTTTAAAGGCAATTACAATTACAAAGTAAATTATCTGAACTCAACTAGAATTTAATGAGATTACGACAGCAACAGATTTTTAAAATTTCAATTATAACTACACCATCTTTGTAATTAATTATCAATTACATGATTACAATTATTACTGACTCCAACCCTGCTCAGAAGCTGCCAGCTAATAATGGTAATCTACTTATAATATGTGTTCTTGTGTTTCAGGTTGTTTACCAAAGCAGTGACAGTGCACCAGTCGTGAAGAGTGGGAATAAGATTGTCATGGATCAGTTCATGAGGAGAGAAACTGACCCCCAACCACCTGCTGATGAGTGGTTAGATATCTTTAGAAGTAATCTGATAATGAAAAAGGTGCTGCAGCCTGGAGGAGGAAGAGACAGTAGGCCACAACCTGGACAGATTGTGAAGATTAATCTAAAAATACGTCCGTTGGATGGGACGCTGGTCGAGGAGCTGTCGGAGTTGTCGTTCACTCTGGGAGCTGGAGAAGTGATCCGCGCACTGGATGTGGCGGTGCAACTCATGGAAATGGGAGAGAAGGCGCTCATCCTGGTTCCGTCAAAGGCTGAGTTTGAAATTACGCTCCTGGAAGCTACTGATGCTCCAGACCTGAAGCTGCTGCCCCCCACTGAGATTGATCTGGCCACCTGCAAGAGGGAGCAAGGCAATGTTCTTGATCAGCGCAGAGACCTGAAGCCACTCAACAACACGATCCGCGATGAGGTCTCCATGATGATGAAGAAGCACAGTGAGGATGATGAGAAGATGTTGGAGAACCCGTCCAGCACCCACAAACATCAGGCCATGGATGAGAAGATGTTGGAGAAGCCGTCCAGCACCCACAAACATCAGGCCATGGATGAGAAGATGTTGGAGGACTCGTCCAGCACCCACAAACATCAGGCCATGGATGAGAAGATGTTGGAGAACCCGTCCAGCACCCACAAACATCAGGCCATGGATGAGAAGATGTTGGAGGACTCATCCAGCACCCACAAACATCAGGCCATGGATGAGAAGATGTTGGAGAACCCATCCAGCACCCACAAACATCAGGCCATGGATGAGAAGACGTTGGAGAACCCGTCCAGCATCCACAAACATCAGGCCATGGATGAGAAGATGTTGGAGAACCCGTCCAGCACCCACAAACATCAGGCCAAGTCAGCATGGGGTTTGAGCTGGAAGTGGCTGCTTGGTGCCACTGCAGTAGCCATTGGTGGCATCGCTCTGTCTGTGGCCATCTATGCTAGAAAGTGATTGAAGAACTGTAGTAACGACACGACTTAAACACTGGAGCACATCTGGCAGAGCATTCTGACCATGTGGTCCATGAGGGTGAAAATATTAATCAGTTTATGACCTCCTCACTGTCACTCTCTGTTCTCTGCTATGTATGTGTGACAAATGATGTCATCATCCTCTACAGTTACAAGATGCATTTTGTAGAGGAACAAATGAGAATTAATATTCAAAAATATGAATTATTAATATGAATATGTTTGTTTTCCAGGAGTGCATCTGAAATTGATGTTTAATAAAAGTTTAAATGTAAAAAAAAAAACCAATGTGTACATTTTTATTTTACAAACATCTATTCACATAGGTTACAAGCATAATGATGATAAATACAGGGTGACTACAGGTAGGAAGAATATATTAATATATATTTATGACTTTTTAATACCACCTTAAGAAAATTTAAGACCAAACTTACGATGAAAATACAGACCAAAGGGAAAATATATTGTTTTACAATTAAAGGCATTGATGACAGTTAGTATAATGTACACTAAATACAAATGAAAATAATCAGTTTTTTAAGAACATTATCCAAATGTGTTTATTAATGTGGAAAGAAAACAAAAATATCAACATTGTCTAAAATGATATTTATTGTAACACAATTCTTACAACATTTAATACCAGTGAACAATAACCAGAAATCAAAACTGACTGGAACCTGTGAGCAAACCAAACATCAAAGTGCTTTTATCAGATCCTTCACTGTGTAATGCCATTTGTGGAGCTTTGATCTAAAATTAATACTTCTAAGAAAATGTCAACTTGACTAAAACTGACTTTTGAAGGAAAAAATAAATGATCAATCAATACAAATATTTCCATCAAAGAAGCCACTATACCGTACTATTTGCTTATATGAATTGTCACTGACCAACCCCTATTAACAGCTTCATTTCTGTCCTGGCTAATGAAACCTTATATTTCTATTATGGGCCCACCTTAGACATAACAATGTGAACACACACTTTTCATATGAAATGTTGTGAAAACAGAAATACTGATGCACTTTTTTTCACTGTAAATAAATACACTTGACTGCATTTTTGGAACCTTGGACTACTTTTTAAGGTTACCCATGAGGCCATTCTTACAATAATGTTATGTTATGGCTAAAGGACACATATGAGGACAGGAGTGGATTGTTCTGTTAAATAACATTGTATTTATTATAAAATGTGCTACTCTATAGAAAGTTCAATATTAGCTTTTTACTGATATCCGATATTGTCCAACACTAAATTTCCAATTCCTTCAGTAATGGAAAAAGTCATGTTTGTTTTTGAATATTTATTTCTTAATAATTAATCAATTATTTGTTTATTTATTTATTAAATAAGTGGCTTAGTGGTTAGCACGTCTGCCCCACAGCAAGAAGGTCCTGGGTTCAAGCCCTGGGGTGGACACCTGGTCCTTTCTGTGTGGAGTTGGCATGTTCTCCCCGTGCTGCATGGGTTTCCTCCGGGTACTCCGCTTCCTCCCACAATCCAAAAACATGACTGTAAGGTTGATTGGAGTCTCTAAATTGCCCATAGGAGTGAATGAGAGAGTGAATCTGTGTCTGTGTTGCCCTGTGATGGACTGGCGCCCTGTCCAGGGTGTACCCCCGCCCAGCGCCCTATGAGAGCCGGAAATTGGCACCGGCAGACCCCTGCGACCCTGTTAAATGGGAATAAGCGGGTATGAAAATGGATGGATGGATGTTGAATCAGGTTTTCACTTTTTAAAACCCTGAATTATTTACTTTTTACCATTATTATTATTATTAATATTATTATTATTATTATTTATAGTCATTCACATTTTAATATATTTCCACACCTCGAGGCTAAAGTTTAATTTAAATCTGTTTGAAACCTTGTAATAATGGAACAATGTGAATAAAGTTTTTTTTCTTTAAAAAAACGTGTTGTGCCTTCACTTAAACTATATTAATAAAGTAAAAAAAAACTATTAAACATGCACTGAACAATATATCTTTTAATCTGTTTAAACAAACATTTTGAAAGATATTTCACTCATTTCTGTAAAAAATAATGTTTTATTTCTGTTAAAAAATCATTCCTTCATGCAGAGTTCAGCATGTGTTTCATCGTCACATTATCTTCAGGAAATTATTATTTTTGTTTTTTTTCTAGTTCGGCGTAATCTCTGTAGTTGTGTGTTAGTAATAAATACTAATACTTTTGGGGGGGTCAATATTTTTAGCACGGCAGATTATATATATATATATATATATCTGTATATTGTTTTCTGAGTGAATCCATCTGTTGTGTAACGTTACAAAAACTATTCCAATATGACAACAAAAGGAAAGCATGGTGATCAAAGTCATTTATTTGTTAATGTGAGAGTTCTAAGATCTTTGTTACGTCAACAATAAAGTGGTTCAGAAACCGACACATTTCAGAATAATTGTCTTTTTTACATCATCCACTTTAATTAAAACTAAAAATCATCTCCATCACTTTTTACAGAGGAATTAATTGTTGAAAACGTATTGATCCAGTTAGATTGATTGAATGGTGATCAGCCAATCACAGCCAGCCATTTGACTAAGGTAAACAAAGAGTTAACAGTGATGAGTAAAGTGATGAAAAATGAATAACAAGTGGTAAAAAATGGTCCAAAAGTGGCAAAAACATGGCAATAAAAGAGTGAAAAGTGACTAAAATGGGTCTAAAACAGTCAAGAGTGGCAAAAAAGAGGAAACAGGTGGTATGAAATGGCTAAAAGTAGCTTAAATGAGCAAAAAGTGGCAAACAACAGTGAAAAAGGGCAAAAATGTGGAACAGAAAGAGGAAAAATGTAGGAAAAAAGGAAACAAGTGTTATTTATTGATTGATTCCCTTTATTTGATATGGATATCACAATTACATTGGTAACCCAGTATTGTCTTGAGTGTGTTAGCACGTGTGCTAATTTACAACATTGGGCTAAAGGTGGCTCATTTGAATGAAAAGCGATTAAAAATGGTCAAAGAATCGACAAATTTTAGATAAAAGTGTCAAAAAGAACTTAAAAAAATGGACAAAAATGAGGAAAAAGGGATATCTATTGGCAAAAAGGGTCAATGTTTTTGGAAAAAGGGCAAAAAAAGAGAAACATAAAGAGGCAAAATGCAGGAATAAAGGAAACAAGTGTTATTTAGGCCAAATGAGCATATTTGGATGAAAAGTGGCAAAAAAATTTTTTAAAAATCAACAAAAATTGTCAAAAAGGGATATTAATTGGCAAAAGGAGCTAAAATCTTAAAAAAATATATTTTTGAAAATAGACAAAAATTTGACAAAGAAAGTTGTAAAACAGCCAAAGAAAAAGATTAAAAAAAGGGTTTAAAAAGTTTCCTTTTTTAAGGTTTTCTGGGGGAATAATAATTAAAATGAAGACATAAAGAGCCACATGTTGAGAATCAGTGACTTAATAACAGCTTAATCATGGTTTTAGTAAATTAATTTAATAAACTTTATAAATGGCTGCTCCACCCCTGGTCTTCATCATGATGATGATGATGATGTACAGGTTTGTACAGGGTCTCCTCAGTCCAGATGTTGATGAGCTCTAGGGGGCGCTGCTGCTCCTGACGTTGAGCTCAGCAGCCAATCCTCTGGCTCTCTGGTAAAAGAAGAGGGAGAGTTGTGGATCCAGCAGAAAGTTGTGGTAGATGGTATCCAGACGTGTGCACAGCTACAGCTGGGATCTCTTGTTGATCAGATCCATGACTGCAGCCAAAGCCAGGTGGTAGTATCCGACAGCATCCAACGGCTCCTGGACAGGTGAGTATGGGCTCAGATTAGGCTCACGCACATTGTGTGTGCACAAAAAACTTTGTTAAGTGAGAGCTGTTACTTTAATGCATTAATGATTATCAGATCCGTGCGTGTACATGTAGAATGATCCTTTGTGAGTTATAAACATGACAAACAGCTTCATGTGTCGCTACATGCTACGTCCTGGTTGAAGCTACACTGTTTAAGGCTCAAACATACTCAGACAGACACCAGCGAAGCACCAAATAAATGTAAAACTCAGATTTTACCCAGATATACATGGACAGTTATTACATACACACAGGCAGCATCAGGGGCAGCTAAAGGGCTGCAGGGGTCCTCAGGTAAAGACTGGAGCATCCGTCCAGATCGCCTGTATTAAATAGATGGTGAGGCTGATGTATGTCTTTCTGGATTATTCAGATTAAAAAACCCGTGAACATCTGGAAGTCCCTTTGTGTCCAAGTGTGCAACAATTATTATGATACTATTGATTAAAAAATGAAAAAACAACAGAAAATCTCCCTACATTGCTGAAAACGGAGCGTAGGGGGCTCCATCACTACAACATTGGGGTCCCCTACGCGCAACAGCACTGGAGAAAACCCTGGGAGCAGCTGCAGGATAATCCACAACACCAGTGAACAGGTGAGTTCATAAAATCTCTTAATAAGGGAAGTGAAGTTTAATTATTAATAACAGTAAACAGTTGAAGCAGCTTTCATTCACTGTTTATCACTGTTGAACATATCAATAGTACCATCTGATGGATATCCACAATCTAGAAGTGATGCTGATTGGCCCCAAACACAGTCAATACAGGGTCACAATGAGTCTGTGTATCTGGTTTAGTTAGTGTTCAATGACGTGTGAAAGTCAAAGTGAGTCAGGTCACACAGAGAGGAGAGGGTGAACAATTAACCACCTGCACCTGTGCTGCCTTCACTCAACCTGGGATTTTCTGCCTCCTGCTAATGGTTGAATATATTCTACTGTAAAGAGGAGACTTTGATAAAGAAGTGTTTTAGATCAAACTAGTTCAGCTCTTTCTGATCAATCTAAGCACTCTTCTAACCTGGATATCAGGGATCATATGTTAGGGTTTCCTATAGAGACTCTATTTTCCCACACTCTCCTGGGGAAAGTGAATGCACCTCATAATGAAATGCAGAGCAGCTGATGGAGAAGCTGTGAGATGTTACAGAAGCTGAGCTAACATGCTAATGAACACTTGTACACTCCTTTATCTTTACATACACTTGTACACTTCATGTACACAAATGTTCCCTCTCATTAAAGTGCAATAAAAATGTATTGCATGAGTAATTTTTTTTTACTTCTACTGCATCTCTTCAACTACTTCAGAACTATCCATAGATATACAATTTATTATCATTTTCAAACCCTTTATGTTTGTATGAACTTTTTTATAATGAGAACCTCTGATATTTTAAACAGCAAAAACACAATATATGAGATATCTCCCAAAAATAAGGTGCAAAGTGAAATATGTTTGATGTTAATAATACAGCCTAATCCATGACAATTATTGATAATTATTGATTTTAATGCATTATTATTTTTGGAACAAGGACAGTTTTAAAGAAAAAAAATAACACTTGTACTCCTCCTGTCTACAAACCTCTGTCTCATAAAAAGGCAATAAAAATGTAATCTATTAATATTATTTTTGTTTCCACTGCATCAGATCTTTTCAACTACTTCAGAACTATCCATAGATATACAATTTATTATCATTTTTAAACAATTTTTATGTTTGTTTGAAGCTTTTGTCACGAGAACCCCTGATTGTTTCAACAGGAAAAACACAAAATATGCGAGAGGGGTCCAGCTGCAGAACCTCCATGCCCAGCTCCTCCATGCCCCTGGCCCGGAAGCTAACCCTCCATATATGGGTTCCTGCACAGCAGCTTTTCTCCTGAAGGTGGCAGTAATGCAACATTTTGGGTGCCAACTGCCATCAACAACCAAAGAAGAAGAAGCTACTCTTCTTCTATTGTTAGACGAGACAGTAGCGGTACACGTGTTTCTTGGAACAGCCTTGCTCAGAACATGGTAAGTAAAGAGTTTTATTTGTGTTAAATTATCGATAAAATTATTAATTTTCAACATTCGCGGTGTTCAGACGAGAGGGTCCAGCTGCAGACTATTACTATTAGTTTCTTCAGAAGATCTGTTGATGTAAAATACAATCACAACATTAGCATTTTTTTTTAAATGAGGCTGAGCTAACGTGGGCAATTTTTCTTTAAAATAGGTAAAATTTTAAAGCTTTCTATTATGTCGTGCCAATGAAATTAGTCGCAAGGGTTAATTTTGATACCAGTAGATTGTAATAACAGTCATAATCGAGTGGGTTTTTATAATAACGGTTTCACAGTTTACCCTGGGAAATATAATTGAGTTATTATTGTATTAATGTGTCCATTAAAAAAGGATGGCATGGTTTGTCTTATTTAGCAGAGATTCGTCATAATGTAAATTAAAACTGTACACATTTTAAATGTAGATTTGAAGGTTTTGTCGATTGTTACATAGAAATCATTCTCTGACCAAATTTTGTTATAAATCCGTGTATCATATTTCATATTTGCCAAAGTACGTGACCCGGAAGTGTATTCTCATCCAGTTTGGTATGATAAGATCGCTGCTTCCAACTGTGCATCAGAAACGTGTCCTTTTCACTTTCGCTGGTGTTGGACACAGAACCTCCTCACAGACATTTAGGAGGATTTAGAGACTCCTAAGTGTTGCAGAGCTAAAGATATCGCAGAATGTTTAACGCTTTACTTCCGGGTCACGTTCTTTGACCAATCGGTGATGGAGAAAATGAATAAAGGTGTTTGTTTTCCGTTTTTTGTTTTCTGTACTGAAGCAAAAGAGCTTGAATTTGAAAAACAAGGCATTTTTTGTTTTTTCATTTTGGTTTTGGAAACAAATATCAAATAATTGTTTTTTTTTTTCATGTTTTTGTTACATAACGATGAATGAATGATACACGGATTCGTGTACCCTACGTTCTTTGGTTATTTAGTTTCAAAACCAAATTTAAAAAATATGGATTGTTTTTCTGTTTTATTCATTTAAAACCAGAAACTGGAAAACCACATTCCCCAAATAAACAAAAAAAGATGCATTTCTGATTCGTTTTAAGATAATCAAAATACCAATGGTAACATATTGTTGTTTTTTTAAAAAGTACCTTTGATTCTACATCTAGACCGGAAAATATCTGGTTTTGAAACAAAATAAGAATTGTTGTTGTAGAATTAAAGCAACTTTTTCCAAATGAACTTTGTTCACTCACTGATGTTAATGTTTTAAACGGTTTTTTTTTTCAGATGCACGTTTCAATTTTCAAAAAAGACGTCAAACCTGAGGTGAGCTGCTGCACAACGTGCTGCAAGCAGTATCACTGCCCCATTTGCCCAAAACTACAGTCATTTAAGTTATTTAATATGGAGAAGCACTTTGATGTCCATGTGCAAAATACAATAACATTTTAAGGTAAGATTCACATGGACGCAGACAGCCTATTGTGTAAATGCACATCTGATATCAATGCTGATTAAAACAATGATCCTATTAGTTCTACAAGTTATTTTTGTCCTTGTTCTATTTTTTGTCTGTAGTAATCATTTTATTTTGCTTTTATTTGTTTTAGATGTTGATTTACTGTTGTATTTTACAGTGCAGAGATGTGAGTCATATAGAAGTTCACCTCAAGATGTGCAGACGTGCCCAATGTCTACCTACCTCTACTGAACCTATCCTAGTCACTCCTTCTACTTCACAACCTGCTTCAACAGCTGCACCAGTTCCCACTCTTTCACCTAAAGTACAGTCTAAAATGGTCAAATATCCTCACTGTAGCCTCTTATTATTCTGAATAAATGTCCCTACACATAACCAAAAGAAACACACAACACCATCACCTTCAGGAGGAACCTGGTAGACTACGCTCTTCTCATCATCAATGGTGACCTGGTGGAGAAAGTATGGTCCTTCAGGTTCCTGGGTGTTCACATCCAGGAGGAGCTCTCCTGGGCCACCATCAGACTCTCCTCTCTGACCCCTCCCACCCATCCTCTCTGACCCCTCCCACCCTGCTCCCCTCTGAAGGAGATACGGATCAATCAAAGCTCCACCTCCAGAATGACAAACAGTTTGTATCCCTGGGCCATGAGAACCATGAACAATAAATAACCTTTTTCCTCCCATGACTCAAACTACATGTGCAATAATCTACATCAAAGTGTAATACACTGAGTTATATTTATTTATCTCCTAACTGGTCACTTTATATTTTTATATTGTGTGTATGGTAATGTATAAAGTTTGCTGAGTAGTTTTTTGGTATTGTATATTTATACGTCTTTCCTTTTCCAGTATTTTATTTAAGTGTGTGTTTTATGTCATTATTGGAGACCACCTTAATATTGTACATATGTACAATAACAATAAAAGCTTCTATTCAAAAAGAGTTTTTTTCTCCACTGTAGCTGATGCTTGTTTATGTAGAATTGTTTTTTCTTAATGTTATATTTTGTTATGATGTGACTTTTTCTTTTAGTTGGCTTCTTATAAATAAAGTTGAATTAAAATTAAATTAAATAAAGACACTAAACAGATGTCTTCCTTAAGTTTCATCATGTTTACAGCCCATTGTATTTGTTTAATATTGTTTTGTGTTGATCTTACATAACTTAATTTGTACTTTTTTTGACATTACTAAATATTGACTTTTGTCAACCACTTATTTGTGTCTTTATTTAGCAAATTATGATCCATATTACTTAGAACTTAAACATTACTGGTTTGATGCTTCTTTGGAACTAACTTATAGAAGGATTTTTGTAACATTTACTGTTAGTTCTCACCAAGTTAAGTTTTAGTGGTTCTAATGTAAATGTATTTGTATCTGGCATTGTATACTTAATAAGTTAATAACAGTATGCCTATTCACAACTGTAACTAAATGTACGTTTTTGTATATTTTACTGATGTCATTAATATTAGATTTATGATATATATATATAGCAATTACTATATATCTTGAGGTCTACTTTTACTAGATCTGAGTTATAAGCTGTGCTTTTACTTAAAGATAATATACAGTGATTATCAAGCCATGTGATTCTGCATATGATTATTTATTGCTAGTGTAATGTTAATGCAATTGTGCATAAATTATGAGCACATAAGACACCATCCTAGTAAAACCTTAAAATTGCAATTTAAAAAAAAAAAAAAACATACATAAAACATTAACACAAAGTGTCTAATGTAAAACCATGTGTTGAACGTTTTGATATTGTTTCATAAAACAATTAGCTCTGGGCTGTAAGAATTACTTTAATCACTAAAAAATAATATATAACATAAAATGGACTTAATGAAATATTTTACCTTCATGTGTTGTACTTAAAGTTTTATGGTATTAATGCTGTGAATCTTTAAACATTGAATTTATCCTACATTTATCCCCGTTTTAAGGTTAAAACAAAGAGGTTGTGATAGAAATGCAGCACAAATAAAACTATTGTGTCTCTAACGATCAACATCATTCACAGAAATGCTGATCAGTTTATATGTTGTTGATGAGGTGCTTTATACTTTGTTTTTTCAATGTAACACTGAGGAATCCGGTTAACAAAGGTCTTAAAACCCAGATAAACCTTCTGGAAATGCCTAGCCAACATGGCTATGCTATCGGTTTTATTTTGTATTTTTTTCTTCATTTCATGATGTCACTTCCGGAGCGGGGCATGGAGGTTCTGCAGCTGGACCCTCTTGGTTCGTGTGACAAGGACATAAAGTTCTTACATCATGTTGAAAAGCCTGGCACAAGTGGAGCTCATTTTTACGTCTGTCTGTCCTCCATAACTTTAGCTGTGTTTGATAAAACTAGTTCTAATTCACTAGTTTTATTATGAATGATGATAAATGTGTACAGAATAAAGCAGATGATGTTAGTCCATCACCTGAGGATTATAGAGGGGATACATTTTCTATCAGGCACAGTGAGACAGGCTGAAATCATTTGTATCTCCTGATAACATGTTCTGGTCCACAGTCCTGTATCACCATGTGTCTGTGTTGAGAATGTCTGAATAAATACTATGAAGTTATGATGATCAACAGAGGCTGAATAAAAAAATACACCAATATCTAAAGATCAGATCTCCTGTGTAAAGGAAAGTGAGTTACATCAACAACTACTGTGGGCAGTGCTGCAGTAAGTTCATCAGAACATCATTGAGTGAAAAAGGTGGATCTGAGTCTGACAGTGTGTTCAAATGTTCACAGTGGTGTTGATTTTACTGTATCACAAGTTGGACACATTGATCTAAAGACTGAATTACAGCATGTTTGAGTCTAGAACCCAGAGAGTATTTAGCTAACATTTAGTTAGCAGGCTGGTCGCCTAGCAACATTACACTATCATAGAAAAAGGAGAATATATGTCATTGTCAAGCAGAGCTATGAATACTATTAACTTTAACATGTATGTACAGAATAGCAAAAGCATTTATTTAGGTAGAAATTTTATTAATATTATCAAATTATATATTATTTAGGGGTCTATTGTGTCTGCTTTATTGGAATTATTAGGTATATATGAATTATTTAATATTTCAAATATAATAATTTTTGTTTGTTAACAATTTAGCAGAGTTAACAATTTTGCAGAGTAGCAAGAATGGGGGTGATGTGGGATGTTCTAGAAGCACCAGTTAAAAGTCTGACAGCAGCTTCTGAACGATCTGGAGTCTGTTTAGGGTCGACTTATTAAAACAAGTAAAAACAGAATTACAATAGTCAATACGAGATGATATAAATGCGTGTATGACCAGTTCCAGATCTGATTTTGATAATAGATGCCTCACTTTAGAGATATTTCTCAGGTGGTAAAAACAGTTTTTAGTCAATTGACGACAATGTCCCTCCAAAGACATGGACTGATCAAAAACAACCCCAAGGTTTCTGAGGCTGGTTTTAACAGATGAGTCCAGATCACCAAGAGAGTTTTTAATTAGAGGATGTTTTTATCAGGAGCAATGATCAGAGTTTCTGTTTTGTTTGAATTTATCTGGAGATAATTTGATGACAACCAGTTTTTGATACAGGATATGCAGTCTAAGATCTCGGATAAAAAGTGAAACTCTGAGTCATTAAAGGAGCAGTACAACTGGATATCATCAGCATAAAAATGATACGACACATTTTTAAAACCACGGATTAACCGACCAAGAGGCATCAGATACAATAAAAACTAAACAGGCCCCAGAACAGAGCCCTGGGCTACTCCACATGACAGGTTGGACATATTAGACATAACATCATTAATAGCAACATTAAAGGTTCTTCCATTAATGTATGAGATAAAACACTGGAGAACAGTACCAGAAAACCCATCTCAGATTTGAGTGGATCAACCAGTATACTGTGATCTACTGTATCAAAGGCAGCTGTCAGATCAAGTAAAACTAAAACTGTGTAACGACCAGAGTCAGCGGCCATCATCACGTCACTAGAAACTTTCAGAAGAGCAGTTTCAGTGGAGTGGATTGATCTAAAACCAGATTGATCAGGACATGCTCTAATGAGGTGTCCCTCCACCCCACAGCTGAAACACTTTAACTGGGAAGAGGTAGCAAACAACAAATAATCAAAGTCATCGATCTTTACAATGAACCGTCCAACCCAAGTATATAAAGCAGCTCCACCCAGCGGCAAAACCTGTTGTTCTTCAAAATAAGTTAAAATATCTGTCAATAAAAAATAAAATGTAAATAATTCCTCAGGTTCAACCAAACATCACTGGCTTTATTTAAACAGTGTTATTTATATTTATCACAAAGCCAGCATGTTACTATTTTATTTTGAAAAGGTTTGTATAATATATAAAGCGAGCAAAAGTCATTTTTTAATATAACTGGTAAACACTGGATAGTATACTTAATTTGACTAAATTTGAAACATAATTACCTTAATCTTTATGTTAGATGTGTTCATTCATTATCCTCTTTTGCTCAATTGACCCTCTTCAAAATAAAAGCACAAGAATGTTTTATCCATTAGTTTTGTTTGTTTGTCACTGATTTATGCGGACACTGACCTGTATTGTTTTAACTGGGTCACCAATAAACTCCTACTAAACAATGTAAACACTGCACACCGCTCTCTCACAACAATAAAAGCCCTAGTGATACTAACTAAACCCTCCACTGGGTTAGTTACATGTTTAACTACCCACCACCAGTCACACAGACTCCAACACATCAGCACTAAACACTTTACAGAGGCCTTTATTCTTTATTTATCACAAAAAAAAATGCTTGTCTTTTATTTTGAAAATATTTTTAGTAAGACGTTTGTGACTTTGATTAATATAACTTTATATGTATATATATATATCCATCCATTTTCATACCCGCTTATTCCCGTTTAACAGGGTCGCAGGGGTCTGCCAGTGCCAATATCCGGCTCTCATAGGGCGCTGGGCGGGGGTACACCCTGGACAGGGCGCCAGTCCATCACAGGGCAACACAGACACAGACAACCATTCACTCTCTCATTCACTCCTATGGGCAATTTAGAGACTCCAATCAACCTTACAGTCATGTTTTTGGATTGTGGGAGGAAGCCGGAGTACCCGGAGGAAACCCACGCAGCACGGGGAGAACATGCAAAATCCACACAGAAAGGACCCAAGTGTCCACCCCAGGGCTTGAACCCAGGACCTT
This sequence comes from Gouania willdenowi, assembly GCF_900634775.1. Classification (NCBI taxonomy): domain Eukaryota; kingdom Metazoa; phylum Chordata; class Actinopteri; order Blenniiformes; family Gobiesocidae; genus Gouania; species Gouania willdenowi. The sequence continues at coordinate 8,888 of NW_021144985.1, read as the reverse complement.
CTTGCTGTGGGGCGGACGTGCTAACCACTAATCCATATATATATATGCGGATGCTTTAAGACTACAAGGGAACCTCAGCTTCCCCTAAAATCAGTGGTCAAATATGTAGTGTTGTGTGTACATTTCATTGACTAAATATATGACAGAACACATGTATGTTTAGTTCAGAATCAGCTTCTTATAACAGGAAACTGACAGTGACAGCGTGACGTTCTTCATTCATTACCGCAGCGTCACAGTGTTAATAAACAGTGGTGAAGTTCAGCTTCAATTGACTTCAATGGGAGAGGATTTAGGGGTTGATCCACTGCAGTCAAACTAGACGCTCATTGGATAAATGCTCGGTTATGACGCACTTAGTCCCGCCCATCGGACGCCGGGCTTCACAGGAGGTCTATGGAGCAGTGGGCTGGATCTGTCTGTTCCGGACGCTGGAATAATGGATGATGATTGGATGATCTGTCTCAGGCTAATTCAATTTTGATTGACAGCGAAATGAGCCAATCAGAGAGTATGACGTTGTAAGCACACAGGCGGGTTTTTCAAATATTTCAGTCCGTTGCTCTGTGTTGACACGGAGACTTTGCTGATCCTCTCATAGCGAATTAACTTCTGACAAACCTAGTGTCTGTTTTTGGTGTTTGTGGAGACTGTTACTGCTTGTGTTGTGAGACTTTTGACCAAACACTCACACTCCAGCGCGCAGCAGCTACGCGCGTGCGTGCGTGTGTGATAATCTACAAATAGTTGTTGACAACAAAATGTGAATTCTACTAGAATTCACATTTAAATAAACAGATACATTTTCTGAAGTAGGCAGAAAATGAGCTTCCCCTGCATGAAAGACCAGCAGCCGCCACTGATATATATATATAAGTAACGAGCCTTTTTGGGAAATGTAAAGAGTAGAAAGTACCAACATTTATGTTGAAAATGTAACAAAGTAAACGTAGACACTTCTAAAAGTACAAAGTAACTGAAAAACCTACTTAAGTACGTAACAAAGTATTTGTACTGTGTTACTTGCCATTCTGCTCAGTAGCTGTTTTGCTAATAGTGACCAAGCGCTAAAGCTGAGCCGTCTGATGAGATGTTGTTTGTTGTGTAATTCTACTTCTGTAATAATACACGGAAAAAAGGTATGATAATGGTTGGTTTATAATCATCCCAAATGAGATGTGTTAAATGACAAATATTGTAAAGCTACATACACAGAATGTGTTCTGTAATGAAACCCCTCCCTGAGGAGCAGTGGGCAGCCATGGTGTAGCACCCAGTCAGGATCAATAAGTATTAGGGACTGATCAACATCCCACAATGATAGACCAGGTGAGCCTGTTTCCTCAACCACTAGACCTCCACTGCCTAGCACGCTCAGAGGCACACGCACATGGGTTTATCATAATGTCAGTGTTATGTTATGTTATGATGTACAAAGCTCACTAAACAATAAACAATACTGGGATCATGATAACCAGGCAATATTTTTTGGAAAGGGAAAAAAGACACTTTGATAAATGATTATTTGATGTTTTTCTTTTCAACTTTAACAATCCAAAAAGTTTGCAGCAATGATCAGTTCCAGGCTGATCTCTGGAGAGACGGGGAAGTTGGGTACCTCTGTGGAGCTGTTGGTGTGCTGGGCCTTGTAGGTGAAATACTCACAGACCTTCGACAGGACTTGAGAGGGAATCTCCCTGAACTTTATCTCGTTGGTTTCATTCTCAGCAATTTGTCCTGCATATGAAGTCACAGAAGGTCAAACATCCCAAATGATATCCAGACCCATTGTTACTTATAATCTGTGTGTGCTTTGCAATAAAATACAACACCTGTGACTCTGGACAGATTGAACATTAGTAGATACAACATTGTCTAATGTTTACACTCATTAATAAAAAGATTCCTTAGAAAAAGTCTTCAAGACATCAGAAAAGCTCTGTTTAGTGCTGTTTCCTTACCTGGCCCACTCAACATGGCTTTGATTGTCCCTGATACCAGGGCGTGTTCTCTTTTCACAATGAATTCATGGTCATCTGAGGAAATCAGCTTCACATACATAGAATCTGGTCCTTCACAGGCTCTCTCTTCACCGTCTGACAGTAAGGACAAATACACGCCGTTAAATCAAGTAGTTATAACATCACCTGCAACATGATCAACTGTTCAAAGAAGATAAAATGTATAAAACACTTTTAGTAGGAGGATGGTGTCAGCATTAAATGTGTTTTATTATCTGCTACTTCTGCTTTGGAATAGTTTCATTACGTCCTGCATATCAGATTAAAAAACCACATGTTGGATGTAGTGATTCCATGTGCTGTTGACTCTGTTAAGGTTTAGTCTGTAATCCTGTTCAGAAACACTTTGTTATTCTGGGTGAAATGTTCCTTTCATTCTGAGAGTAGTCAATACATTATGGAGTGGATTTATTAAAGAATAGCAGCTGTAAAGTAAAACCATGTGTAAACGTCACTACGTACGCTGATAAACGGTGCAAACCTCAGCCAATCAGGAATGCAAACATGAAACATAGCGTGCACAATGCATTTAGCATGTTTTTTTCCTCTTATTAATATGCAATGTGGGCGGATCAGCTGTGGGCCGCAAAATATTGGAGGAGGAAATGCAAATCCATAATTCAGAGTGAGAATTCACATTTATCAAACCTGGAGCTGTTTGCCTGTTATTATGCATACATTTAGTACCTCCCAAAGGCTCCAGTTAACATTTCTGGTATCAAAAATAATTGATAAAACAATAACTGAAATAAAACTATAGTCTACATTACAAGTAAGTACATAATTATCATAGAATGGTCATTCATATATCATGGCAGCTTGTGTTAGAAAAAAGATGAAGCACACTTTATTAGGCTCAATATAATATTCATAATACTGTGGCTGATCAGTTTCATCTAAATATCAATGTACAAGGTGAAAAATGTTATTAGATTATTGACACACTCACCCATCATGTACTCAAATTCCTTAAAGTTCTGGAAGAAAACAGGGAAACAAAATTGAATATCAATATGTAAATTTAAAATGTACTTGTGTAACTTCCCAGTACATGGTGCTAGAGGTCTGATTTTTTGATATGTTTTAGAGCTCATTGAGACCTTTTCAAAAATGTAAAGCACAAGTCTGTGGCACATACACAAGCTGAGATACACCTCATCAGTGGAATTTCACATTTTCTTCTCTTGCCTTATTCGCCACTACAAGGCGATGGAAGTCTGATTTTTGATATGTTTTAGAGCTCATTGAGACCTTTTCAACGATGTAAAGCACAAGTTTGTGGCATCTTCCTATCAAAAGTTATTGACCATTTGGTCTGAAAAAAATGGCTGCCAGTAAAAAGTTCTGACATGGAAATCTGGAAAAAATGGTTATAACTCAGTGTTAACAGTGTGCTCTCAATGTGAATTATGTTTTGTTAAAGTCACAAATGCGATGTGTATTTTGTTTTTTTTTGTTTTCTTTACTGATTAATGAAATGGCACGTGATGTGTAATGTGGGTGTGTGCATTGTTGTGATTGGTTAATAAAAATCACCTTGAGTGAGCACAGCTGCTGCTGTGTGTAATGCAACTCAGATACGTTGTTGCGTTTACTCTGTGAACAGGTTATGGGCCCAGTAAGTCAAGCGTGTTGAAGTTGAGCCATGAGAATTACGAACTTTGGGAGGTTAAGTTTTTGGGTCACCTCCGGCTGCAAGGCCTGAAAGAGATCATTACTACGGAGCCCACGGGTGTGGAGACGCCGGAAGAAGCGGCCTCAAATGCCGAGGCATATGCGGAATTAATCCAGTTTTTGGAGGACAAGAGTTTGTCACTTGTAATGCGAGAAGCAGCCGACGATGGGCGCGCAGCGCTAAAGATTTTGAGAGACTATTATGCAGGTAAAGGAAAGCCACGAGTAATAAGCCTGTATACTGAGCTGACCTCGCTTCAAAAATCAAGCAGCGAGAGTGTAACAGAATATGTTATTCGTGCTGAAACTGCAATCACGGCTTTACGAAATGCTGGAGAGACTTTGAGTGACGGACTGCTGGTGGCTATGGTTTTAAAGGGGCTTCCTGAGACTTTTAAACAGTTTGCCATCCATATAACGCAATCGGATGACAGGATAACGTTTGCTGAATTTAAAACAAAGCTTCGGAGCTACGAGGACATCGAAAAGATGCGTGCTCCAGCTGCAGAGGACAATGTAATGGCTGTGCGGACAAGACGGATGCCTGCGAGACCCACCAGTGCTGGCTCAGCTGAACGTGGAGCGGAACGGGCTGCAGCAGACTTGGTGTGTTAGAGATGCGGCAGGAAGGGACACATTGCCCGCGCTTGCCAGCGCAAACTGTGGTGCAGCTACTGCAAAAGCAACACTCATCGCGACGTAACCTGCAGGAGGAGACGGAGCCAAGACGCAACATGGAGAGCCACCGAGGACGTGACCGACGAGTACGTTTTCCGGGTGACAGATGGAGCAGCAGGATCCCAGCCAAGCAACCAGGGTGTCGACGTGATGGGCCTGATGGTCGACTGCGGGGCAACCTCGCATATCGTCACCGACATCTCCAAGTTTAAGAGGTTCGATGAGGAGTTCCAGGCCGGGACTCATTACATGGAGCTCGCTGACGGCACAAGGTGTAAGGGAGTAGCAGAGCGCAGAGGTGATGCTGAGGTATACTTGATGGACAGTCGGGGACGCCGCCTCAAAACATTGTTGAGACGGGCGCTGTACATTCCCTCATACCCACAGGACATATTTTCGGTGCAAGCAGCAGTCTCCAACGGAGCAAGCGTGACATTCAAGAAAGGTGAGGACATTTTGGTGCACAGAGACGGTACAGAATTTCCTATTCGTGTACATGATAGACTATATTACTTGCATACAGTACCTGATGGATGTGATGATCAAGTGAATGGGTGTTATGATTTAAAGACATGGCATGAGATACTGGGACACTGTAATTTTGATGATGTGCAGAGATTAGAAGGTGTCGTTGATGGCATGAAAATTGAAGGTTCAATAAACAAACCTACAACTTGTGAAGTGTGCACCCGAGGCAAGTTTACACAAACCAGAAACAGAAAGCCTGATGTAAGAGCTAAAAGGCCTCTAGAGCTAGTGGACACAGATTTGGCCGGTCCAATTCACCCAGAGTCCAGAGAGGGGTATAAATATGTTTTGTCATTTACTGATGATTTTTCCAGTGCTGTGTTTGTGTATTGTCTTAAAAGTAAAAGTGACACACTACAAGCAACTGAGAGGTTTCTTGCCGATACGGCCCCATATGGTAAAATTCAGCGTATTCGATCTGACAATGGTACTGAATTTACTGCAAAGAATTACAAAACTCTGTTGGTTAAAAATGGTATTAAACATGAGACTTCTGCACCATATTCTCCCCATCAAAATGGTACAGCAGAGCGAAATTGGCGTACACTTTTTGACATGGCACGGTGCATGCTGATAGAGAGTGAGTTACCTAAAGGTTTATGGCCTTATGCAGTGCAGACTGCGGCTATAATTAGGAACAGGTGTTTTAACAATCGTACCAAACATACACCAGTTCAGATGCTGACAGGAAGACGGCCCAATCTTGCCAGGATGCAAAAGTTTGGTTCAGAGTGTTTTACTTATAAACAAGATAAAAGAAAGCTGGATCCAAGAAGTGAAAGAGGTGTTTTTATTGGTTATGATAAAAGCAGTCCAGCGTACATAGTCTATTTCCCTGACAGCAGGAAAATACAAAAGCACAGGTTAGTTAAGTTTCTTTCTAAGACCCGTGTTGAGCAACAGACTCAGACTAGCTTTGTTGATAATGATGGTGATTATGATGATGTTCTGGAGCAAAAGGCCAATAGAACTAGACAGGATGTAAATGCAAGTCCAGCAAGTGACCAGGTTTCAGTCAAAGAGGAGGAACTGAGTAGTAGTCCTCAAACCCAAACAGTGGAAGCTATGCCTGAGCCTCCAAGGTACCCATCTAGAGTGAGGAAGAGGCCAGACTATTTCCATGACAGTGTTTCTCAACAGGCATCTGATGAGGAAACCGATCAGGTGCAGATCAACATAGATTACTGTGATAGAGTGACATGTAATATTCCTGTAACTTTCACAGAAGCTGTAACCTCGGATAGATCAAAAGAGTGGGTCACAGCAATCAGAATCAGAATCAGAATCAGAATCAGCTTTATTGACCAGGTACAGTTTAGAACAATACGAGGAATTTGACTAGGTAGTTGCAGTGAAAGGAGACACATCAACACACCGGAGCAGCCATTTGCGGCGCCCACATATTTAGGTGAAAAAAGGATCAATAACAGGAGGAGAGGAGGGGTGAGGGGAAAAAAACTGCCAGTTTGAAACTGATTTCCCTAAACAGAGAAAGCAGTGTGAAACCAGGAAAAAAACCGCCTCTGCAAACATAAATGTAAGCATGACACAGTCAAACAACTCGAGACAAGGCATGTAGGAAGGGTTGGGTGGGAGGTTGGCTGGGGGAGGGGGTCAGGTGGGAAGAACAACAGGAGTCCAGCCGTTTGGGGGACATGGGCGTGCTGCCAGTCGGCGCTGCAACCACGCCTCCATGCAGCTGTGGTTGGGAGGTGGGGAAAGATGGCCGACGAGGCATTTGAAGTTGAAGACCTGTAGCTGTGTTACTGACAACCAGATGACGTGTGGAAAAGTTCAGCATCAACAGTTCCAGGAGGAATGTAGGGAAGGAGCGGGGGGAGGGAGTGGGGGTAAGAGCCGCCGTCTGCAGAAACTTCCTGGTGATAAGAGTTGAGACAACCTTGGCTTTAGCCTTGGCTGGCTGGGGAGCCGAAAGGGAGATAAGCAATGTGATTTGATACAGGCTATGTTAATTTCCAATAGCCTTCTGTCCTGGGTCTCTCTGCTGTAATCCAATGAGTGGCCAAGTTTCACTTCCAAGCCGGGTCTCGAACTTCTCCCAGTTGTTATCCATAATGCGTAGACGATCCAAAAGCAGCTCTTGCTTGCTTTTGATATCGATCAACACATGAGTCTGAGTGTTCAGAGCCCTGCTACATCCTTCAGAAATCACTGGCAGCTTTTCCAAAACAGTCGCCAGCGTAGTACGGACTTTTCGATAGATGAGGAAGCCACCAGCTCCGATCAGCAGCATGCCTACTATCATTATTCCAATCATGTAGATGTCCTCCACGTCTTCCACGGAAAGGATGGACAGACACACAACTCGCCACTTGTTCCAAGGGTCAAGTGTGTATCCAGCCGCAAACGTCCCGCTTGGACATGCGGGGTCACCACCCCTGGTTCTTTGCGTCGAAAAAAATGGATGAGGAGATGCAGTCACTTAGAGAAAACCACACATTTACCCTGAGTAGCTTACCTGAGGGAAAGAAAGCAGTGGGGGGTAGATGGGTTTATGCGATCAAGAACACTGTAGATGGATCTGAAAAGTGCAAAGCACGTTATGTGGCCAAAGGATACAGTCAGAAAAGAGGTGAAGATTATGAAGAGACATTTTCCCCTACAGCTAACTTGACAAGTATCCGAGTGATAATACAGAAAGCGGCACAAGAAAATCTGATTCTGCACCACATGGATGTAAAAACTGCCTACCTGAACGCACCAATAGATCATGAAATTTACATGGAACAGCCAGAGGGCTACGAAGTAAAATCTGACACAAATGAAAAATTGGTTTGTAAACTGGAAAGGTCATTGTATGGGTTAAAACAATCTGGCAGAAACTGGAATAAAGTACTACAAGAGTACTTGACCAAAAACCACTTTGAGCAGAATCAAGCTGACCATTGTGTGTATACACGAGAAACAGCCAATGAAAAAGTGATCATTGTAATATGGGTTGATGATTTGTTGATTGTGGCAAGTGATGAAAATGTTCTTAGACATGTGAAGGACATGCTTACTGAAAGATTCAAAATGAAAGACTTGGGCAAAATAAGGCATTTTCTAGGTGTGGATTTTAACCAAAATGACAACTGTGTGAGAGTGTCACAAGCTAAATATGTGACAAAAATATTACAAAGGTTTAACATGCAGAATTGCAAACCTAGATCAACCCATTGTGAACAAAAACTCAACTATACAGTACTAATGATGCTGAAAAGATGATTGATGTGAAAAAATATAGAGAGGCAGTAGGAAGCCTCATATATCTGACAATCTGGACAAGACCTGATATAAGTTTTGTTGTAAGCAAACTGTCACAATATTTCACAGAGCCAACTGTTGAGCAATGGTCCACAGTTAAACATGTACTGAGATACCTTAAAGGTACACTTGACAAAGAGCTGTGTTACAGAAAATGTAATGAGACACTGGGAATAAGAGCATACAGTGATGCAGACTGGGCGTCTAGTAATGATAGACGTAGTACAACTGGCTACTGTGTAATTCTAACTGAATGTGGAGCTTTAATTTCATGGAAAACAAAGAAACAGCCAACTGTTGCACTGTCTACCTGTGAGGCAGAGTATATAGCCTTAGCCACAACCATACAAGAGTGTCTCTATCTTAAACAGCTGTTGGAAAATCTTGATACATGTCAGTACTCACCACCTATAGTATATGAAGATAACCAAGGTACAATCGCCTTAGCAAAGAATCCCGTGAGCAGGCAAACATGTAGACATCAAGTATCATTTTATTAGGTCTTCTGTAAATAATGGTGACATTACATTGGTGTATTGTCCCACTAATAAGATGGTAGCAGATGTGTTGACAAAGCCTGCAACTAAGTGTAAGTTGATGAATTTTGATGCATTTATTTTTGGAAAATGATGTGACATATTCTATGTTAATAATGTGAGAGCAAGTGGGGGTGTTAACAGTGTCCTCTCAATGTGAATTATGTTTTGTTAAAGTCACAAA
>NW_021144984.1:0-24598 GCF_900634775.1 Gouania willdenowi | reverse complement strand
GTTCTGATCACAGCACAGAAACAGCTCTGATCAAAGTGATCAATAAGGTTGAACACTGATTCAGGAAGAGTTTCTGTTCTCATTTGATAGGATCTAAGTGCTGCATTTCACACTGTGAACCACAACATTTTTTCTCAGAGATTTCAAACGTGGGTTGGACTAAATGGACAATGGTTTAAGTCCTACTCTGAGGAGAGAAGTTATTTTGGAAGCATTGTAAACTTTGTAGAGTTGTGTCCTAATGGTGGAGTGTTATTGGTTTAGAACGCTGGGCTTGTAATTGGAGGGTTGCTGGTTCAAATCTCCCCCGGGCAATCGCTGTGGGATGTTGAGCAAGTCCCTTAACCCCATTCACTGCTCCTCAGGGATGGGTTAAATGCAGATAATAGATTTGTATATGTGTAAAAATATATATGCCAATAAATAAAAGCAAAAGCCCTGATTTAATCTTTAATCTTTGAATGTGACCAATTAATGGACCCCTTCTGTTCTGGTCTAAAAGCTAAAGACAAGAAAAAATATCCTAAAATATTATGTTATATTGTGCCGTGCATTTAATTTAAATTATATCATTTATTTATTTTTATTTTACTTTAGTTTGGACTATTTTTTTTCTAACTGTAAATGATATATTTTAGTGCAGGCACTGCATGTAGATGAGGCTACTGAGTCACCTGAAATTATCGCTATAGAAACCAAGTGTTCCATATTTCTGTGTTCCATAGCAACCTGCACAAACAAACCAACTTGGCTTTGAAGTGCAGCTAACTTTCATCTTCAGCATAGAAAACCTTCATTCTTCAGTTTTTGAGCTTTCATCAACAAGGAATTTTCCTCAGAAGTCTCCATCGCTCTTTGATACTAAAAATACTTTGGGTTTTTAAGTATCATCAGCAACAGTTCAAAAACTTTTTAAATCAACTCAAAGTAAGTGATTAGAAAGTTTCCAGACTTTTGTCTATGTTATTATTGAGCTTTGGTTAGTCTGAATTATTACACTGCAACTTAATGTTTATTAATGTTTTATTTGTATCATGTTTACTGGGAAGAGACACAACATATGAGCCAAAAAGAAAAGTTAGAGGCAGCATGTCCCTGTTAGACATGATGGACCAAATACAGCTGTTAAACTTCTCAGAATTTATTACTTTTCTACACCCAACCGATAACAAGTAAATGATGATTTTTTGTTTTGAAATGATCAACAGACATTTTGAAACTACACAAAATTAAATGAAACAATAATCAAGTGCATCAGATCATAGCCGACCAATCAGATTTAACATAATGCACCACGTCAAAACAGCATTAAATGGAGGTTATTTTCTCAGAGCACTCAATAGTTATTATTTAATATATTATTTTTATTATATCTAATTTTTTAATGATTATTATTTTTTTTCATGTTTTAATTCCTGATTAAGAGGACACAGATCCACTTCACCTACAGTTAGTCTGTACACTAGGATATCTGCACTGAATAAAAGCTCTGCATCTAAAGACACAGTTCTCATTGGTAACTCAACATACTTGGTCGTTCATTACATCATTTTTAAATGACTGAAGTCTGAACTTAAACGTATCTGCAGATAGAACGAGAATGACGATCCTTTGCTGTGGAGTTTAGTTCATTTTATTATTGGTTAGAAAAAAGACATGTGACAGGGAGACAAACATTTGGTCACTGAAACATCAACACATTCATCTTTACAGAGTCAGTGTTAGAAGCTAGCTTAGCAAAGAGCACAGACTGTCCTGTGAAGTTGTTTGAATACATCGAAATTGCAAGAATTGATCTTTATTATCCAGATAAGATGCTATAGATAAAAGTGGAGTGTGGTCACAAGTGTGTCTGCAGTGTGAGTTTAGTTGAAGATCTATGTAAGGTGTTTGTTCCCGTACGTGAGCCTCAGCAGGTTATTTATTTCCTTTGCTTTGTTTCACAGGAGCCCAAAAATCATCATGTTGTGGATTGGAGGGGGACTAGACTGTAAGAGTTTCCATCCTTGGGGTTCTGAGGAGGGCCTCCAGGAGGCCACCAACCCCCCACATCCATCTCTTTCTCCTGATGTTCAACAGCAGAATTCAACTGATGTAAGACATCACCTAAACAATGCTTACATCATTTTACCCTTTGTTCCTAATACATGTCATTGATCTGATCACCAAACCTGTTTCCTCCCTTAGACTCTGGACGATGTTTTGTGTGTGATTGAGGAGATGTGGGCCCGGGAAAAGCAGGAGGACGAGTACAGAGCCCAACAAAATGGAGGCCAGTATGGGGGCCAACAGAATCCTTGCCTTGTAGCGTTCAATGATGGCGGGTACAGAGCACAAACTATCGAGGAACACACAAACCTAATCACCTCGCTGAAACAAGATCACTGGCCCTCACCAAATCTTGGCCCCTTAACCTTCCCCCCTACCCCCAGTGTGGCAAAATATGTTAACAACCTTTACCCCCCGGCTAATACTTCACCTGCTACGACAGTAAGATCTTTGTTTAACACACATTTTCATGTATTTCTGTTGATCTTTGTATTGATACCATGACGGGGTGTCTAATAATTGATTGTTTTTATGTCTCCAGTATCATGAAACTCCAGTGTACGCTGCAGGGTGGACTACAGCTCCCACTTTTGGAGGACAGTAAGTAGAGCCAACAAACAGATGAGATCAATCGCAGACATTTGATCTGGTTTTTCTTGTGACTGACTCTTGACCGTGCTCTTACACTGTGTATTTGTGATTTGTTCCTTCAGAAAGACAAAGAAGATTCAGAAGGAGAAGGAGGCAGAGGGGCTGGTCATCAAAAACGCCTTCACGCTCTTCATTAAAGAGAAAAGGGAGAATGTGGAAAAGGAGCTGGGCGTGATTACGAGCACTGAGGTGAACAAACTTCTTGCTGAACGGGTAAGTTAGTTTGTTCCTCCAAGAATCATCTGTGATCTTTAAACTCTGGTCTTCAGTGTGTGTGTGACTAACACTTTTCTTGTTGCCCATCCACAGTGGAATTTGTTGGCACCAGATCAAAGAGAAAAATATATTGCTGAAGCGACAGTGGATGCTATCCTCTACGCCATGAAGAACCCCGGCCGCAGTCACAAAATCAACTATGTAAGTCTCCTTGTGCAGACATGTTGCCACAGCAACCTTAAAGGTGATGGTGAAAGTGTTTTATCAGATGACTAATAGTTCCATGTGTTTGATTTTAGAGAAACAAGAGGAAACAAAGTCGGGCCAAAGGTGTTCATGCTAAAAAAACTAAATAATCACCCCAGCATCCATCGGACAGGAATCAGGAAACATGGAGACCACCCAACAACCCTATAATAAGCATCAGCAGCAGCACCAACAGCACTAACCTGGACTTCCTCTCTCTCTTTTGTAAAAAAAAATATCAAATTAATATTTATGCTTTCAAAAAAAATAAAAATACAAACGTGAACTCACACATAGACCACCTGTTTATACAAATGTATATCTACCCTAAATTATTGGAATGTGGCCAATACAGAGGTGCTGGAAAATACGGTACACAGCAGCAAAAGTCAGCAATGATGAGAAATTGTGTCTTACCATTGCTGTTTCTTATCAAAAGTTGCTCCAATGTGCATAAAATTCCATATTCTGATGAATCCAAATTGTGTCGTCAGATAGATACCACCATTACTGACATCCAGGCATTTCTCCTTCATCCAGCTCTGATTGGCTAAAACCCACTCCCGTAGTGTTTGATATCACTCATTTCTACAGGTTCTGAGCTTTCAATGCTGTGTCAAGCATTCTGATTGGTCAAAGCATTGCTGAACTAGACTCATGCATAATGACATCATAGAGTGGAACCAAAAATAGCATTACGCATGGCACAGCACAAACACGGATAAAAATGTACATGTATCTATTTCTATTGGTCAAAAATAATACTAATTGTAATTAATTTGACTGACATATTACAGTTACACACTTGTCCCCAAACTTGGCACAGTTGTTTTTAGAAAAACATGTGAATCTTTGCCCTATCATCACCAGGCTTTTTAGCCTCCAAGTAACATAAAATTGTATCACTAGTTAACTAGAGACATTAGTAAGTAAGTAAGTAGTTTATTTATAAAGTGCTTTTTGCAGATCAAATCACAAAGTGCTGTACAGAGTTGTGGTAAAAGTACAAGTGCAACACAATAGAATAATAAAACAAGAGTGCATAAACATCATAAGAACAGCAACATTAAAGGACAAATAAAAATTAAAATCCAGTAACTAAAAGCTTTACTGTAAAGTGTAGTCTTCAGCAGTTTTTAAAAGTGACCACACAGTTGAGCTCCCTGAGAGACTGGTGCAGGTTATTCCAGAGTCTGGGAGCTACAGCCTGGAACGCCAGGTCTCCTCTGGTTTTACATTTAGTTTTTGGGGTCTTTAGGAGACCCTGACCTGAAGACCGAAGGCATCGCCCTGATGAGTAGGGGCACAACAAGTCCGAGATATATTTAGGGGCCTGACCATGTAATGCTCGGAACGTGAGAACTAGTATTTTATATTCTATGCGAAACTTCACTGGAAGCCAGTGCAGAGTAGAAAGAATGGGGTGATGTGGGATGTTCTAGAAGCACCAGTTAAAAGTCTGGCAGCAGCTTCTGAACGATCTGGAGTCTGTTTAGGGTCGACTTATTAAAACAAGTAAAAACAGAATTACAGTAGTCAATACGAGATGATATAAATGCGTGTATGACCAGTTCCAGATCTGATTTTGATAATAGATGCCTCACTTTAGAGATATTTCTCAGGTGGTAAAAACAGTTTTTAGTCAATTGACGACAATGTCCCTCCAAAGACATGGACTGATCAAAAACAACCCCAAGGTTTCTGAGGCTGGTTTTAACAGATGAGTCCAGATCACCAAGAGAGTTTTTAATTAGAGGATGTTTTTATCAGGAGCAATGATCAGAGTTTCTGTTTTGTTTGAATTTATCTGGAGATAATTTGATGACAACCAGTTTTTGATACAGGATATACAGTCTAAGATCTCGGATAAAAAGTGAAACTCTGAGTCATTAAAGGAGCAGTACAACTGGATATCGTCAGCATAAAAATGATAAGACACATTTTTAAAACCACGGATCAACCGACCAAGAGGCATCAGATACAATAAAAACTAAACAGGCCCCAGAACAGAGCCCTGGGCTACTCCACATGACAGGTTGGACATATTAGACATAACATCATTAATAGCAACATTAAAGGTTCTTCCATTAATGTATGAGATAAAACACTGGAGAACAGTACCAGAAAACCCATCTCAGATTTGAGTGGATCAACCAGTATACTGTGATCTACAGTATCAAAGGCAGCTGTCAGATCAAGTAAAACTGTGTAACGACCAGTCAGCAGCCATCATCACGTCACTAGAAACTTTCAGAAGAGCAATTTCAGTGGAGTGGATTGATCTAAAACCAGATTGAGATGAGTGAAGTTTAATTATTAATAACAGTAAACAGTTTAAGCAGCTTTCATTCACTGTTTATCACTGTTGAACATATCAATAGTACCATCTGATGGATATCCACATTCTAGAAGTGATGCTGATTGGCCCCAAACACAGTCAATACAGGGTCACAATTTATTTTATTTTTTATTTTATTTATTCAGTTCATTTCCGACATGGTTGCATTCACAGAAATTCATTTGACATTCAGAGCAAAATCACATCATTGTTTTTTTTTTTTTTTTTTTTTTGTCCTTTTTTTTTGTCCTTTTTCATGCCGGAAAGGGCGACGGAAAAAAGCATTATGCTTATCCAGATCCGTCCCCTAATTTGAACACAGATAATTTTACATCCAACCTCGTTTCTTCCCTTTTTTTTTTTTTTTTTTTTTTTGTCCCTTTTTTTTGTGATGTGTTCTCGTCTGCAGTCATTGTTCCTGTTGTTACTCCTCTTCACTGTCTCTTTCCTCCGTATTTCCTCAGGCTTTCTTTTCCAGTCGTTGTTTACGTTCCTCCAACTCTCCAAACGTAAAGTTCTTCTTCTTTCGGAGTACCTTCATATCCTCTGAGAGCCGCCTCAGCTTACGATCCATCCGGAAGGCACATGCACATACACATACCCCCATCATTAGCAGGCCAAAGATCATGACTCCTAGCAGATAGATGTCCTCCACATCTTCAACTGTCAGCAGGGAGAGACAGAGCATCTGGCTTCTCCCTCGTGCATCCATGACATATCCACCAATTGCCTCGTTGAGAAGATTTTGTCAATGGCGCTCAATGACCAGTTAATGAGTTCCATGTCGTCACTGTAGCGTTCAATGAAGAGTTGACTTGAGATCTGTATGTGTGTAAAAATGTACTCCTCGTTTTGTCCTTAAATTGTTTCAGATTATCTGACTGTTGTGTCTCTTCGTCAAGGCTGTTCCAGAGGTTCATGGCTCTATGCACAGTACTATGTTTGCCAACGTTTGATATGACCCTGTCTGGTCTAAACACATTATTATGTCTGAATTCATAGGGATTTTGATTGTATGTGAAACGTTTTTGTATTTGATGTGGTAGTTTTTTTGATGAAGCCCTAAATGCGTGTATTTGTGTGTTGTATTGTATTATTTCTTGCAGTTTTAGGTATTTTGACTTCTCAAATAAATCGTTTGTGTGTGTGTTGTGTGGTACTTTATGTAAAATTCTTATAGCTTTTTTTTGTTGTTTAAATAATGGTTCAAGATACGTTTTGTAGTTATTACCCCATATTTCGGAGCAGTAATTTAAGTGCGATGCTATGAGTGAAGAATAGATTGTTTTAAGTGATTTGGTATGTAGGATTTGTTGAAGCTTCCATAGGATGTAACTGCTTTTGGCAACTTTGTTTTTAACTATTTGTATATGTTTTTTCCAGGTCAGCTTGTAGTCCATCCACACTCCAAGTACCCTATATTCTTTAACTTGTTCTATTATTTCCATGTTTAGTTTCAGTCTTATATCTACCGTTTTATTTCTCTTTCCAATGAGAGACAATGAGTCTGTGTATCTGGTTTAGTTAGTGTTCAATGACGTGTGAAAGTCAAAGTGAGTCAGGTCACACAGAGAGGAGAGGGTGAACAATTAACCACCTGCACCTGTGCTGCCTTCACTCAACCTGGGATTTTCTGCCTCCTGCTAATGGTTGAATATATTCTACTGTAAAGAGGAGACTTTGATAAAGAAGTGTTTTAGATCAAACTAGTTCAGCTCTTTCTGATCAATCTAAGCACTCTTCTAACCTGGATATCAGGGATCATATGTTAGGGTTTCCTATAGAGACTCTATTTTCCCACACTCTCCTGGGGAAAGTGAATGCACCTCATAATGAAATGCAGAGCAGCTGATGGAGAAGCTGTGAGATGTTACAGAAGCTGAGCTAACATGCTAATGAACCCTTGTTCACTCCTTTAATATTGTAGTTACTGGTATTCTCATTGTATTATTATTATGTAATTTCCCTTCAGGGATCAATATCATTTTTATTTTATGCTTTTATCTTAGTATTGCTGTTATTATTATTATTATTAATCCTATATTAGTGAAGAACGACACATACCACTGCGTCTGTTTGAATCTGCAAGAAACGATGTGACAAGTCATTGTTGCCAGATTGGGCTGTTTTTCTGTCAATACATTTGAGGGTTTTTAAACAGAATATATATCTGGCAACACTGCTGGTTGTGCTAATCCTACATTTCCCATGAACACTATGTTGTGACATGTCATGCAACAGTTGGCTTTATTTAAAGTACTGTGACATTTGGCAAAAGGAGAATTAAAAGACAAGCAATTCTGCATTGCATATAATATCAAATAAAACTCTACCACCACCTCCTGGCTCTTTATAGATACTGCACTTACAAGATTTTTAACTGATAATATGAACTGCTTTGCTAAAATTATTGATTCTTAAACTATAATTGCTTCACATACTAAAAGACTTGCTAAACGCTGACCCAGCATTTGATTCTAAGCTCATTTATAACAATATGTCCCACTTGTCATTACAAGGTCATTTATTAACAGCAACAAGCAGGAACTCCTTTAATGGAAACAGAAACCACCTAGTCATATCCTGAACACATGAATGACAAATGCAATAATGACAAGAGAAAACACAAGTGTGGAAAAGCCAAAGCACAGAATAATATATATAAACATTTTTTAAATTTTATACATAAAGGGATGCATCGAATATTAATACAAAAAGATGGAAAAATGGATAACTCTGAAATACAACTGACAGTGATTAAAGGTCCACTCTACACGGAAAAATGCATGAAAAAAATATTTGGAGCAAAGTATTATGTATGTATGTATGTATGTACAGTATGTATGTATGTACAGTATGTATGTTTGGTGGAGGCTCATTTTGAAGAGAGAAGTTTGTCTTCAGGGCAGTGGAGGTTCTTTTATTATCTGTGTAAAAACAGGCAGATATTAGTCAGCTTGTATCAAATCCATTTCAACACTACTGTCAGTCAAAGTGCACTGCTAAACCCTCCTTACATTTTGTGTTTTTTTACATTTCTTCTTCTTTCTGGTGGTTGGTTTGACATCCACAGCTTCACTGTCCTGTTGTGTTTGGCACAAAAAAGTGAATTGTCCACTGACAATCCTCACTCTGGTATGTCAGGAATGTCAGAACGTTACAGGTGCACTGATGTTGTGAGACAAGTCCTTGTACCTTTTGTTGTTTTGTGAATGACTGGCACAGACTAACTCCACAAGCTGAGTCTCCTTCCTGGTTTTGTCCTGAAATAATGTTAAAAATTGAACTTTAATAACTTTTTCAAAGGGCTTTGTTTTTCTGTATTATAGCATGTTTCTTCAGTTAAATGATTGTCTTTAAGTTCCTATCATTTTTTCATTAATACTAGTATATGTATCATTCAGTGATTCATTGTTTTAGAATGTATAGCATGTCATTTCTATACTGACTTATGATATAATAATTTTTACAAACAATATATACATTTTAAATATAATCAAATCAAGTATAATATACATGCACACCCACATATATGATTTTAATAATATGTAATTAAATATGTACTATGCATGTTATATTTATATATTTACAATTGAATAATTAATTTATATTATATTAACAATGTAATTATATTTAATACTTTAAAAACGGTCTGAAGTACAATTAGCAACGTATTAAATTAGTCAAAAATATCATCAATTATATTTAATAATATGGAATTATTTTAAGTATCATTACTATCATATATTAAATTATAATGATCATATATAATTTCAGAAATTATTTCCATTATTTATTATTTCGGATTATTCAAATAATTTCCTTCTGGGATTAATATTTCTAATTCTGAAATGTAATGTTTTTATATTTTGGTTTAGTGCTGTAAATAATCAAGCATGGGTTCCCAAAAAGTTTTCTTTTAATTTATCACTTTTGGCATTAGTGAAAATAGTATTTATTACTATGATTATTATTACTATAGTTGCCAATATTCAATATTGAGCTATTTTGTTATGGATGTTAAAGGGCCCCTCACACTGGTTCTACACATTTTCTCTAAGTTGAATAAAATTACAAGTCTTTATGCTTTCAAATTGAAGTAAACCACACAGACACAAAACAAACAATATTGACTAAACAATGAAGGTGCACCTGAATGTAATACTGTATGTAGCGTGTCCATTTAAAAGGAATGAACTGGTTCTGTGGGTGGTCTATTTAAATGGATGCAGTCGTCATGAACCAAGGCCACTTGGCTTAGGATGGAGTGGACGGTCGAGTCGTCTGATAAATGAAAATATCAATGAATCTTCAAATAATGAGCAACTTATTGCAAAGATAAATCAGCACATGCATTACATTAATTATATAAACAACATTTTTTAATCACTAGCACACAAATGAGATGTGCTGAAAAGAAACGGGCTATTATAACGTACATTTTCCATGATAGTAAGGCTGGGCAGGAGATATACCTTGATAAATCAATATGGGACAGTGATATGGAGGTCATCGGAAGGTTTCAACTAGTTTTAAGATTTTGGATCTGGGAATATTAAATATTTTGAACTTTAAAAATAAACATGATAAATTATAAAATACTGAGGATTATGATGTTGGCCTGTAAAAAGGAACCAGGAGATGGCGCTGTGATCTGGTGATCTGATTTAAATGTTCAAAGTTTAATGTAAAAGCCTTCTGCAAGAGATAAAATGTGAACCAATGAACTTACCTTCTTTGCTTTAGGAGACAGCTGGAAGTCCACCAGGCAAGACAGATGAGAGGGAGACACTTTCTCTATGGCACTTAGGGCTGTGCCCCTGAACCAGACGGGGTTCAGTGGAAGGAAGCTCTCCTTCTCCTGTAAAACACAAAGCAGACACTATTACTTACAGTTTGTCCTGTCAAAAACCATCCAACAGCATCTTAAAGGAACATTTGAAGAATCACAAACCTGCTGATGAGCCATCCTGCGCTTGGGAGAACCTCTGGACTTTGGAGATTCTCCAGGAGGGCTCGTCTGCAATGATGAAAAGCATCACATTGAATTAAAA
The DNA here is from genome assembly GCF_900634775.1 of Gouania willdenowi. Classification (NCBI taxonomy): domain Eukaryota; kingdom Metazoa; phylum Chordata; class Actinopteri; order Blenniiformes; family Gobiesocidae; genus Gouania; species Gouania willdenowi. The sequence continues at coordinate 14,044 of NW_021144984.1, read as the reverse complement.
CAACAGGTAAACTGTCACTAGTCCTAAAGTGATCATTGTATGATGCCACATTTTACCTTGCCACCCAGACCGATGGTCCGCCACTGATGGGTATCAGGGCTGCGTGGAGCTGGGGAGCTCTCCCTCACAACCAGTTTAGGAGTGACTTTCCTAATTGGAGGTGATGTCTTGGGAGAGACCCAGGGTGTAGGAGGTGGTGTCTCCAGATGTTGGCTGGCAGCGGACCAGAACAACTGGACAAGGATGTGCATCCCCTTATCATCACTCAGATGGACCTGCAGAAATAAGACATTAAAAGAGAGACAAAATATTTTATTATCAATGTGTCAATGAGCATCTGGTGTTGACTCATTTAAAGTTAACAACTTTGTTTTTCTTAGATATTGTACTCACACCATCCTTGCTCCACAGCGCCAAGTTGCTTAGAGGGAAGTGCTCTGTAGCGCTGAAGTACGTAACACCTTGAAAAACAAAATAAAACATCATCATGGTACCAATATATTCATTTAGACTTATGAATTGTTATAATGCAGTTCATATATTTTTTCTTTTGATTTCTTAATGAATGGATGTAGATAATATTTTTCTCTTACCCAAACGAGCAGCCACACGGCGGTACTCTTGCCGAAGCAGGTTCTGGTGTTGGGGGTCAACAGCCAGGCGCGGAGGGAAGTCGACGACAAAAACCTGCACAAAATAAAATGTGATAAAATTAGAATTACGCTATCATACAAAATCACACACATGTTCACTAAGTCAAAAGCTACAAGATATGAAAGAAAAGCTTACTTTAGACTTTGACCAGCAGTTGCTGCAAGTGGTGAGGAGGTTTTTAAAGTCCCCACCAGCCACGTCAACAGTGGTGCTGGTCAGCTTGTTGCCTGGGGCCATGACGCAGATTGTGTGAGGTGCGCGAGGAACTGTGGTGTGCAGAACCTCGGTGCGGATCTCTGAAGCAGAAGCCCCGCATGCCGACAGGAAACCAAAGCTCAGCTGAGACTCTGGCATCCGGACGTAGCCATCTACAATAGCACGTAGATGGGAGTTCCCGACAATCAGAACAGTCTGCAAAACAAATACCACAGCTTTAGCATTAAAATCACAAATAAATTACAATATAAAGTACTTCTTTGACAAAGTGAAAGATTCAATAATAGTAATACCTTCTTGCCAGGGAGCTCAGGCGGATTGGCCAACTTGAAGTGGCGCCCGGTTAAGGGCGAAGTCAGCCATTCCAAGACCCTGTGGTGGTAACCAGTACCGTGGCCTGTTTACAAAAAGACAGAGCAAAAGATAATTAAAAAGGGATTTCAGACATATAGAGATAACATACAACTATCACTGTTTTCTACTAGTGACTGAAAACACTAGTTAAAAAAAGGCGATAGATTAAAAACAATTAGTTAAGATATTTAATGATAAAAACCACCGGATACTTACGTGCATGAAAGGTCGCATGCGTGTCAACCGCTCTCCAGAATGGTCCGGCTGGCAGGGACGAACCAACCTTCTGTTGAAAATAAACATTAAATTCCACACTGTGAATGATGTGAATACCCTGTGGGTTGCTTTCGTGAGCATGTCAGTTCTGGTGCAAACATACCTTGTTCAGCGGAGAGCTGGGGCAGGGGTTGCGTCCCTGGGATCAGGAGCTGGGGCGGGCAGCTCGGACGCATCCGGCTTCTCCAGCACTGCTTCTGGGCCTGGGAGCGTCTTCCCTTCTGAGGCATTCAGACAGAGAGAGAGAAAGATACACAAAGCAAAACCTAATCTAACCTAAACTAATTTAAGCTAAACCTAGCTAAACTAAAGTTAACCCCAAGCTATCTAATAATATTGTATCTAATCTAACTGAATATATTAACAATGACAATGGAAAAAAACTCTTAAAATAATGTGAGGCAATATGTGAGGTGCGGTGAGATAAGGTGAGGAGGCTGACCAAAGGTTGACCAAAGGCTGAAAAGAACAAAGAAAATACAAATCCGTGAGCTGCAAACCCTGCTATAAATCAGTAAACCGCAATATTGGCAAGAATACACAATATTTAAATATCTAATGTCTCCACTATGTCAGCATTGCTAAGATTGTTTCATATTCACAACAACTTAACAATAATTAAAGTTAAACTACAGTGAAAAATATCTATAATCTACCGTCACTGCTGACTCACAAACTGAAATAGCTCACAACCAGTTTACAATATGACAGATAAAGGCCTGACAATAGCTACTAGATTAAAGTGCTAAATTGCTTTTTGCTTAAAAGTCATATCAAACATGTTTGCTCATAGAAGGCTGTCATTTAACCACATATTTTTTTAAGCAAACACTACTATGAGGCACAAGCATTATTTTATCAGTCACCATTTTACACAGACAATTGTTCAACATTAATGCTAATTAAAATTCATAAATGGAACACACATCCATGAGAAGAGGGAGGAGCGTGAGGCTCGGTTCTGTTACTACAACTTTAGTTTTTTTTCACTTCAAGATATAAATCTATACTACAATTCAATAAGTGTGTGCGTGTGTGTGTCTTTCTGACACAGTGCCTGTTCAACCTAAAACTTTGTCAACGGCTTCCAAATACCTCGAGTTTATGCATCTGTTATTTTGGAGTAATTTGTTAATTTCCAAATGTTTATTTTAATTTTATTTCACTTCTGGACGGCCCACAAGTGAAACCTATTCAGCTTTTGACCTCAGTGTGTGAGGGGGCGCTATCGCACCATCTATATCTATTTCACTGCACAGCTCACTTCACTTCCGGTGTGTGCCAGAGCTCCTGTGGACTTCTCTTTTGAGGAAACATACTTTGTTTTTTTCCTGTTCCTTATTTGGTGATGACGTTTCAAAACGTTTATTTTGATGTTAGTTTGACCGTACGCTATTTAGACCGGACAGACCTCATCCGAATGTTAATGACGGCAATGGCTGCTGTGTTCTCCACAGCGTGTGTGAGAGAACCAACGAAGGAGATTAGAGTCCCAGGTAGAGAGTCTCACACACACACACACGTCGACCAGGTGTGCTTCACTATTGATCACTGTCTACGTGACATGCGTGCAGGCGTGTACACGTGTACTGGTATGTAAGCGTGTGAGTGTATAACGAACCACCATTTAGTCCGTTTACAGTCTGTATCACAACACCCGTTCATAGCGTGGTAGTCAGAATCAGAAATGTTTTATTGGCCAAGTACAGTTTTTAGGACAGCACAAGGAATTTGACTTGGTAGTCACTGTAGTGTTACGCTCTGAATCAGATCTAAGTGTTTACATGTCACGGTGACGGTGCTACATCGTGAAGCGCTCCTGATGATTACTGCAGCTTCACTCACGTCACACTTGCCACTACACCTGACTACAGAAAGTGAAAGTTAGGCAGGCAGGTACACGTGGATGGACTGGTGCACATAAATTTAGAATGGATTCCCCCACAAACACACACACAACTGATGCGCGTGCGTGCACTACACAGGGACGTAAATGTTGAACTCACACAGAGCCGTTTAGAGAGAGTTGCCACTTTGGTGTTGCATTACAAAACGTTTATTTTTCGTGGTACTTCCATGTCTCTTTCTCTTTTTTTTTAATCTCTCAACAACCTGCGATGGATTATGTGCAAGACACGCGTGTGATAACGCACGGAGGAGATGGAGGTAGACACACACACAGTTTATAATAAAAATATACTAAATGAGTAAAATAAAACAAAAAATTAATTGATATTTATACAAAAAGTACACAAAATGACAACAGAAATGCACAAAAATATACAAAAAGGCTCCAAAAACAGGCATGAAATGACTGCAAAAAGCAAACACTACAGAAAAAAACATACACTAAAACTACACCAAAAAAGATACAAAAATACACAAAATGAATCCAGAATCACTACAATGGCAACAAAAAACTATAATTACAGAAAAAATGCACAAAAAGACAACAGAGATACAAAAATACACATAATGACTCCAAAATACATACATTACAGAAAAATACACCAAACAAAAAATTATAAAAGTGAGTAAAAAAAAAAACAACAAGCACATTTATCATGTTCATGTCCCGAGTATGTACACCTCTTTGTACATCCAATCTTCAAACACATACTCATTTGGACATAATTAACAACTCTACTTTAGCTCCTCCCACTATATGAATACATACTTGTGATGGGCACTGTACTAGTCTATTTAAATGGTCAAACCTCTGTAACAAGCACTTTTGTACTGTAAGTCTACCACCACCTCCTGGCTGTTTATAGATACTGCATTTACAAGATTTTTAACTGATAATATAAACTGCTTTGCTAAAATTATTGATTACCAATGTATATCGTGAGAGGGGCTTGTGAAAACATGATCAGCTTTAATCACCAGCTCAGAGCGTTTAAACATATAATAACTTCTGATACTGTACAATATTCTGACCCCTAGTGGTGAAATAACTGAAACATCCTTGAGTCCATTTATTTTTGTTTAATCATAGTCTGGAATGATGTCATCAGGATCATTTAAATTAGGTTAATTTCAATTAATTTGATCAAAACTTAATCAATAAACCTGATCAGATTCAGGAAAAAATTGATCCCTGAGGAAAATATGGTGATATTAATGTTGCTCTCATACATATTTATATGACATGAATAATTAAAAATGAGCAGTCAGAATAACACAACAATGTATATTTACCTTTTAATTGTATTTTATTTTTGATTATTATAATTATGTTTTTTTTTTAATTTACTTTGTTTCTTCACAGTACAACTTATATACATTTCTAATTGTATCTTACTTTGTTTTTAATAATTTTTTGTTTAATTATGTTTTTTTTTTTTATTTATTTTGTTTCCTCACAGGAATTACAAACTAATCTTTCCTGAAAAAAAAGGATCAATATTGCTAAAAAAAAAAAAAAAAACCCAATTTTAAAAGATGAATGTGGAAAGCACGGAATTAAAAAAAATAAAAAATAAAGCAGAATTTTGAAAAAAAATAAAATGCATTTGAATGGAAATGTGTAAAATTTGCTAAGATTGTTTTTCATATTCACAACTTAACAGTAATTAAACTACAGTGAAAAATAACTATAATCTACCATCACTGCTGACTCACAAACTGAAATAGCTAATAACCAGTTTACAATATGACAGATAAAGGCCTGACAATAGCTACTAGATTAAAGTGCTAAATTGCTTTTTGCTTAAAAGTCATATCAAACATGTTTATATATACACTTTTTTTTTCCTCCTCTCATTCAGCAGAGCACCGTAAAGACAGCTTCCTACAGAGCCCCAAAGGAAAAAAAAAGACTATTGTGAAGGCTTACAAAACAGAAATCCACCCCTGAGCCTCATTTGAGTCGCAAAAGTTGTGCTTCCGGGTCAGAATTCATCACAATGGCGTCATCCACACTGCAGGATATTCTGTTTATACATTTTTCCTTTGAAATCGTGTTAAAATATAGTGACATTTGCTTGCTAGATGGCACATCGTTAACATGAGTGACGAACAGGTAAATAGGATACTTTAGTTCTAGAGGACACAGTCATAGTAAAGCATATTCAGAGCAGAAGAAGAAGGAGCTCAGGAACATGATTATAATAAAACTCCATACAAAAATAAATAATTTATTTTTAAAAAAACATGATTATAATATACATTGCAGTAAAAAACAGTTAACCTAATGTAACTTTATTTTTTAAAATCAGTATAACCCAGTACGGGTACATCTCAGTACGTAGCAGTCACGTACTGAGATTGTAAGAGGATCTCAGTACGATGTGAACTCAGACTGTGACACCGGGAACAAAATGTAACGTGGAACTAAAGTTGAAAAATAAGGATTTAAGTCAGCATGTGAAGTGGAGCGAAACCATAAACAGAGTTTTAATATCTGTTTTTAAGGGATAAAAAATCTGTTTTTAGGGTAAAGGACTTCTGTACTTTTACATTTGTTTTTAATGCTGGTGAGTTTTAAGTTTAGTTTTTGAGTTTTGATTTATTTATGAAATATGTTATATTCATTAAGAAACATGACGTTACTTGTTCCTGTTAATTTCATACGTGCACTGATTTTTCCTTTTTGTTTTTCTACTGCACTTGTTACAGTTAGTTTAATTTAGTTTTTGATTTATTGTGAAATGTGATGTCATTTGTTCCCTGTTGGTTCAATAAATTTGAAAACGTGTTATTTGTCAGGATTATTTCAGGGGACAATAATGAACACAGGTGGTGCTTGAAAGTTCACAAAACATAAATGCACAGTGTAAGTACAAGTAGCTTGATAGTTAAATAAAACACTGACACAATCTGCTTCATGTTTATTGAACTTTTGTACAATGAAATACATGTGTGGTGTTTAATGAACCATTATGTAAAACAACATCAAACCATCCAAATCCCTATTATTCACAGAATGAACAAAGAGCTGTGCAATAGACTCAACATTTAACATTTAATAACTTAGCTTCATGTATTAATACAAGTGTTTTATTTGACAAAAATAAATCTAAAAGAAACACCTGCATTATTAACAAAAACACATTTCTGTTACTTGTAACATTTGAGCATCATGAGCTATATTTAACAAACACTAAAGAACCAATCAAAAGTAATGCTCAGTGCTTCTTTTGTTTTGCTAAGCAGACATTAAATTGTTGTTTTTCATGGTACAAATTACTTTTGGTGAATATTAGTAACAAGTGTCAGCTCAGATATTTTTATAGTGCATTTTATTATTATTATTATTATTATTATTATTATTATTAACCAGATTTATATTTGACAGTGAAAGTATAGAATAAAGTTGTATATGATTTTAATTTGTAAAATTTATATATATATATATATATATATATATTTTAACACAATTAAAGACATTTCAGGCGATCCCATTTAAACTCCAGTCGACCCCACCTGGGGTCCCGATCCCAAGGTTGGAAAAAATTGGAGGACCAAACCTGCCAAAATGATTAAATACAAATAAATAAATATAAGTGGGGGGAGAAATACACAAGTTAAAATATAAATACATCATTAAATTAAAAAAATGCAAAAATACAAAGATCTTTTCCAAAAAATAAAAATAGATTGACGAATAAATGTGGAAATAAAAAAGAAAATACAAATATAATTATTTTTTTTCACTTATATTTTAGAATTAAATGAATAAATAAACATAAAAAGGAAAATTAAATACAAATAAGTGGGGGAAAAACAAAAGTTAAAATATAAATACATCATTAAATAAATAAATGCAAAATAAAAATGTTCAAAGATTAAATATAGATTGATAAATAAAAGTGGAAATAAAAAAGAAAATACAAGTATAATTTATTTTTTATTTTATCTTTAACTTTTATTTATTTATTCGTTTATTTTATACAAAACAAAAATTTGTATTTTTGTTTTCTTTTGATTTTTACTTTTATTTCTTAATTCATTTATTTTAAATTTTGGCAGGTTTGGTCCTCCTTAGAAAACCAATGGCCTCACGAGATCTCGGTGGTGCGTTCAGGGTCCATGGGACACCAGCCAATTGCTATGAATTTTACTCAAAAGTGGACAGAACGTGAAAAGTGGTCACGTGCGTGGTAAAACGTTTCACCCTACGTACATTTTATTTTTATATGTCATATAAAACCTTTAGAGAGCCCATATTAAAGGTATTGTAGACGATGTTTAGCTTCCGGGTGGATCATCAAGACTATTGGTCCTCCTAATTGTCAATCATGTTTACTAAAGGCCGTCGTACGTGCTCGTGCCCGGTGCGCACCGGGTCCTTTGAAAATAGATTTTCACTTACCGGTGGCGAGTCTGACATAGTGGGAAAAGTGCAAATCTTCTTTTGTAAGGTAAGCTTGTATGACCGATGTCCACACCAACTTGTAAACAGAGCTGTGCACGCGGAAAACGGGGCTCGTGCACGCTCTCCCGCACACGTAGGCGTGTTGCGCATGCGTATTTTTTTTCAAAATGTGGAGAGGGCGTTTTTTTTTCAAACATCGTCCACAATACCTTTAATGCTCACAAAAAAAAAAAACACAGTGTATCTTTAAAAGTTGTCTTCGTGTTTAGGTAAAGTTGCGTTGCAGTCATGGAAATGAGGAGGTTGCGGCATTTAAATTCACCTACTGAACTTGAACGTTCTTAGTGAGCAGCGAGAGACGTTGAGAGGAGAGCTGTGAACATCTGTGAGCATTTTTGAGCTGAGAAAGGAGAGAAAACTCTACAAAACACAGAGAAAAGTCATCAGTAAACCTCTACAGGACCAGGACTAGAACTTCAGAAGAGACTTTTAAGACCCGGACACCAGAAAAATAGACCATGGCCCTGGGCGTGGCACAAGGTAAGACCTGTTGTAATTATGCTCATCTGATAGATCTTATTTAATCATTTTAGCACTAAAAAGTTAAACATATGTTATGATTTATATTCTTGGTCTGTTTAAATCAGGTTTGGGACCTAAAACGTTTATATTTCACATTATAGGCCGACATAAAATGGTTTTAAAACAACAATATATAATCAAGAAATGCTGATTTATCATGTGTTATTCTTGCTTTTGTAATAATTTTACTCTGATGTGACACTTGCTCAGACTGTTTTACGATGGAGCATTATAAGGCAAGGCAAATTTATTTGTATAGCGCATTTCATACTCAAGGCAACTCAATGTGCTTTACATGATAAAACATTCAATTGTTTAAAATCAATAAGAACATTTAAAATCATCAGTAAGATCAATTAAAATCATCAGTAAAATCAATTAAAATCATGAGTAAAATCAATTAAAATCATCAGTAAAATCAATTAAAATCATGAGTAAAATCATCAGTAAATTCATCATGACATCATCAACATGACCAAAAATCTCTCTCAATCATATGCAGTAGAGAAAAAAAGTTCCTTTAACTTTGATTTAAAAATGTTCACATGTGATGCTGACTTCAGCTCTGCTGCAGTTTGTTCCACTTCTTTGCAGCATAACAACTAAAAGCAGCATCACCATGTTTACTGTGAGCTCTGGGCTCCACTATCTGACCTGTGTCCATAGATCTGAGAGACCTGCTGGGTTCATACCTGACTAACATGTCACTGATGTATTCTGGACCAAACCCATTCACAGATTTATACACCAGCAGCAGAACTTTACAGTCTATTCTGAGGCTGACTGGGAGCCAGTGTAAAGACTTTAAAACTGGAGTAATGTGCTCTGACCTCTTTGTTCTGGTTAAGACCCGAGCTGCAGCGTTCTGAACCAGCTGTAGCTGTTTGATGCTCTTTTGGGGGATTCCTGTCAGAAGACCATTACAATAGTCCAGTCTGCTGGAGATAAAAGCATGGACCAGTTTCTCCTGATCTTTCTGAGCCATTAAACCTTTCACTCTGGAGATGTTCTTTAGGTGGTAGAAGCTGTTTTTGTGATAGATTTGATCTGACTGCTGAATGTCAGATCTGAGTCAATCAGAACACCAAGGTTTTTGACTTGGTCTTTAGCTTTTAAAGATCCAGACTCAGATACTTGCTGACAGCAGTCCTCTTTTCCTTGTTACCAAAGACAATCACCTCCATCTTGTCATGGTTTAGTTGAAGGAAGTTTTCACTCATCCATCAGTTTATTTTTTCTAAACAGTCACACAACACCTCAATGGGACCATAGTCATCTGGGTTCAGTGATAGATATAGTTGTGTGTCATCTGCATAGCTCTGATAATCAACCTTACAGTTCTGTAAAATTTGTCCTAAAGGAAGCATGTAAAGGCTAAACAGAAGAGGTCCAAGAACAGATCCCTGAGGAACCCCACAGGACATTGGTAATCTGTCAGATTCAAAGTTTCCAATGCTTAAAAAATAACTTTGCTCCTCCAAGTATGACTTAAACCATTGCATTACTTTAACATTTAGTCCAACCCATGTTTGCAATCTGTGTAACAAAATTGTATGATCTACAGTGTCAAATGCAGCAGATTAGATCCAACAGAATGAGAACAGATACTTTTCCTGAATCAGTGTTCAACCTTATGTCATTGATCACTTTGATCAGAGCAGTTTCTGTGCTGTGATGAGAACGAAAACCTGACTGAAATTTATCAAATATTTTGTTGAATGTTAAGAATTGACTCAGTTGGTTGAAGATCACCTTCTCAATGATCTTGGCCATGAATGGAAGGTTCTGATTGGTCTATAGTTAGCCAGTATAGAGGCATCCAGTGTTCTCTTTTTTAACAGAGGTTTAACAGCAGCTACTTTCAGGGATTTTGGTACGGTGCCTGATTGGAATGAGCAGTTAATTATCTGACACAAATCAGTGACAATTGACTTTACAACAGTTTTAAAGAAGTTTGAGGGTATTGTGTCAAGGCAACACGTTGATGGATTCAGCTGCTGAACAGTTTCCTCTATTGTTTTTGGGTTCACTGTAATAAACTCTAACATTGTAGTTGACTCATCCCTCAGTGGTTGAAGCTGTTCAAGCATAACTTTTAATTGTATGTTCTTGACTTTTGGTGAGGTTCCACACAGAGGTAACCCCACTGCTCATTTTGGGGGTATATATTTAGTAGCGACGGTATAATTATTCAATCAGAGTGCTTAGCACCAGGACGACTTTTAATGGTGTCCCGGTTCAACTGGCATCCTGTTTAATTGAGGATTTACTTCCGACTACGTCACTGTGCTGATTGTGGCCGCTCAGCAACCTGTAAAATAATACTTGACTTCTCCCTCAATTATTTGAGCTCATTGTTTAATGTCTGTTAAATTATTATTAGTTTTTGACAACTGTTAGCGTGTGCAATTAAACATTTTCTTCATAGTAGCACGTAACAGTACGAGGCTGTTTTTTGCTGAAAAACTGATGTTGACAGGTAGCCACGGTAACTCAGGATGAGTTAGAACAGCTTTGTTGACAGGTTGTCATGGTAACTCAAAAGATGATAGAGCTAAGTTCTAAAAGTCCCAGAGGTAGACATCAAAGCCTAACTGTGTAATTACGATGCTGCACTAGTTACTTGGACCATAGTAATTTGGACCCCCATCAGAAGCTTACAGCCTGTTGGTATGTAGGAACTGCTAAATCAGCCTGATAGCACTGGTAATAGGTGTTTGATAAGCGTGTTGTGATGATGCATTTATTCCGTTTTAGGTTCATGACCTGTGGTCTGTGGCCAATCAAGTTTAAAAAAAAATTACAAAGAAAAACATGAGTTATAACATTGTTTGCTGACTGGCAAGCTTTTTCGGAGGGCTGGAATCAAAGATCCGAACACCTATGATGATTGTTTTATAGTTATAATGTATTTGATAGTACTTGTTTTAGACAATTTGATGATGTCTAATGTCCCCCCATTTTTTTTTCTTTTACAGCACCTAACATTGTTTACCGAAGAAATGGTGATGGAGAAGCCAAGTCCCCTGGATGTTGGGCAGGAGTTTGTGAGGCAGTATTATACTGTCCTAAAGAAGGCTCCAGCTTCTTTGCACAGATTTTATGGGAGGAGATCCTCCTTTGTTCATGGAGGACTTGATCCAAATGGAAAGCTGGCTGAAGCTGTGTATGAGCAAGAGGAAATCCGCAAGAAGATCAAGTCACTGCAGTTCAGTGAATGCCGCACAAAGATCTGGCACGTGGATGCCCATGGCACTCTGAGTGATGGAGTTGTTGTACAGGTGCTTGGAGAGCTGTCCAACAGTGGCCAACCAATGAGGAAGTTTATGCAGACGTTTGTGCTTGCTCTAGACGGTTCAAGTTCCAACACGTTCTATGTGCACCACAACATCTTCCGCTATGAGGATGAAGTATTCGGAGACTCTCATGCTGAGCATAAAGAAGAATCAGAGGAAGCTGTGGAAAAGGAGCCAAAGGAAAGGCAGCCATCCCCTGAGCCTCACCCTGACACTAATGGAGTAGAGGGGCCAATGGAAGAGCCAGCTCCAGAGCCTGAGCCAGACCCTAAAGCAGAGGAGATCAATTCTGAAAGAGAAAATAATGTCCTGGAAGAAATTAAGGACAAAACACTATCACAAGTTCATGAGGAATCTCCAACAAATACTCAGGAGGCTTCCAAGACATCATCCTGGACCCTGGTGACCAGCAAAAATCACTCACAAAAAGAGAAGAGGAAAGCGTGCAGAGTCGCCCCCTCTGGTATCCCCCCTCATGTTGACAAAGCAACACCGCCTAGAGTTGAGATGCAAACGACACCCCTGCACCCCAAAGAACAGCGCACTCGTGACAGACTGAGCGTCCCTCCACGAGGCCCTAGACCTGGTGGCAGAGATGGTGAGCCTGGGGTTATAGACAACAGGCGTGTTGTTCGACACCCTGACAGTCACCAGCTGTTTGTTGGAAACCTTCCACAGGACATTGTTAAGCGCGAGCTCAAGGAATTCTTCATGACATATGGAAATGTTGTGAACCTGTGGATTAACACCAAGAGCGTTGGGGGAAAATTGCCCAACTTTGGATTCGTGGTGTTCGACAACTCTGATTCCGTTCAAAGAATCCTGGAGGCGCAGGTAGAAGGGCCCATAATGTTCCAAGATAAGGTGCGTCTCAAAGTGAAGGAGAGGAAGCCGAGGGCAGTCCGTGAACAAGAGACCCGTCCCGGCCGGGTGGACATGGCCCCTAAACTGAGCATGGGCTCTGGAAGAGGAGCTGGTGGTCAGGGAGAAGGTCGCTTCACAACCCAGCGCCGCTGAGACGAGCATTGCCAACAAAGTGGATGAAGTCTCATGTTCATCTTCAAGTGTTGTTGTTTAAAGAATAAAATATTCATGTAAAAAATTCTGATATACTGTATTTGTTTTTCTTTCATTACTTTGTAGTGTAACCTAGCTGGTCAACCAGTTGTTAATAAAAAAAAATGAAAAACCCAGAAAAGCGCTATATAAAATTGATGTATAATAATAGAAATAATAATTTATTTTTCTCTTGTTTGGTGTTTGTTCTTTATTTGAAGTAAATATTGAGCGGATGTAACGCAAGCAATTTCTCGCTGAGATTATTAAAATATTTCTGATTCTGAAGTTACATTCTTGAAAACTAATGTATGTACTGTATACATAAAAAGGTCACTCTTTATTTGAAGCTTTATACATAAGGCTGACCATAAGCTGTCATTAGCATAAATAAGGTGTCATTAAGCTGTCATTAAGTGTTGTTTACAAAATTATGACACATTATGACACTCATTTCAGTTCAGGGGCCAAATACACAACAGTTTAATCTTAAATGGGCCACAGATTTTATGCTGGAAAACGAGTAATTTTAACATTATTGAGCCCTAGTTTGCACTTACTGGCGCCCTGTCCAGGGTGTACCCCCGCCAAGCGCCCTATGAGAGCCGGAAATTGGCACCGGCAGACCCCCGCGACCCTGTTAAACGGGAATAAGCGGGTATGAAAATGGATGGATGGATAGTTTGCACTTCTACATATACAGTTCATAATTTTAAATTATGTAAGAAACAAACCATATCTGAGCCGATATCAGACCCAAAAGGATCTTCACTTTAAATACCCTAGATTTTGTGACCAATTTAATTAAGGGCAATACTATGTAAAAATTTGAGGAAAAGTTTGTAAGAATTTTGAATTTTTCAACTGTTTCACTTTAAAAAAATAACTGAATCATGCGATATAAGCACGGGAAAACCTGTGCGCTTCTGCAAATATGTTAAGATTGGTTTAAACAATGATTCGTGTGTTTCTCTCTCATTTTTACTTCTCCTGAGGATTTGGCCCCGCCCATGCGTTGACACGTGTAGGTTAGGGTAGTAACGAATGACACTTATAAACATCCTTCATGACACCTTATTAATGCTAATGATAGGTGTCATGTCATAAAAATAACAGCGTAATGTCAAACTTACGTATAACACTTTTAAAAGTGTTCCCCCAAAAAAAATGAAAATATGACTTATGTGTGAGAGACAACAGCAGTTATTCTTTGGCCATCATAACGCTGACTAAGGGTGTTTTGATCCAATATTGATATCGGTCCCAAATCAGAAAAATGAAGAAAGAACGA
>NW_021144982.1:0-30978 GCF_900634775.1 Gouania willdenowi | reverse complement strand
CAACATCCAGACTCTTTGCTTATCATTCTCGGGGATTTTAACAGAGCAAATCTAACCCACGAACTCCCTAAATACAGACAGCATATAAAGTGCCCCACCAGGGGTGCTAACACACTGGACCACTGCTACACTGTAATAAAGGATTCATATCACTCTGTTCCCCGTGCAGCTTTGGGGCTCTCTGATCACCGTCTGATTCACCTCATCCCGACCTACAGGCAGAAGTTTAAATCTGCTAAACCTGTAGTAAGGACTGTAAAGAGGTGGACAGAGGAGTCAAAGCAGGAGTTACAGGACTGCTTTGACTGCACTGATTGGAGTGTTTTTGAAGCTGCATCAGACAACCTAGATGAACTGACTGATACTGTGACATCTTACATCAGATTCTGTGAGGACATGTGTGTGCAGACCAAGACTTTCTGCACATACAACAACAACAAACCCTGGTTCACACCTCAACTTAGGATGCTACGTCAGGCTAAGGAGGAAGCCTACAGGAGTGGGGATAGGGACCTGTTCAGGCAAGCCAAGTACACACTATCCAGGGAGATCAAAGTAGCCAAGAGGTGCTACACTGAGAAGCTAAAACAAAGCTTCTCAAACAAAGATCCCTCTGCAGTGTGGAAAAGCCTGCATGAAGTTACCAACTATAGGAAACCCTCCCCCCACCCTACTGGTAACAAAAGACTAGCTAGAGACCTGAACAGCTTCTACTGCAGGTTTTCACACCCACCCCCCAGCTCATTAGCATCAGCCCATCACCTGGACTCTGCCCTTCCTGCTCCCCCTACTTCCCCCCCTACCTCTCCCTCTGTCCCCCCACCTGCCCTGAAGATCAATGAAAGAGATGTGTGCCAGCTTTTCAAAAAACAAAAGATCAAAAAGGCTCCAGGACCAGACGGAGCATCTCCCTCCTGCCTGAAAGCCTGTGCTGAGCAGCTGGCTCCCATCTTCACACGGATCTTCAACACATCACTGGAGCTGTGTGAAGTACCTTCCTGCTTCAAAAGTTCCAGCATCATCCCAGTCCCCAAGAAACCTGCCATCACAGGACTTAATGACTATCGACCCATTGCTCTGACGTCTGTAGTTATGAAGTCCTTTGAGAGGCTGGTTCTGAGCCACCTGAAAAAGATCACAGGACCCCTGCTGGACCCCCTGCAGTTTGCCTATCGGGCAAACAGGTCTGTCGAGGATGCAGTCAACATTGGTCTGAACTACATCCTGCACCACCTCGACTCCCCAGGGACCTACGCTAGGATCCTGTTTGTGGATTTCAGCTCTGCATTCAACACCATCATCCCGGACATCCTTCACCAGAAACTAACCCAGCTCACAGTGCCGGCCTCCACCTGTCAGTGGATCACCAACTTCCTGACTGACAGGAAGCAGCAAGTAAGGCTGGGAAGCATCACATCTGGCACCCGGTCACTCAGCACTGGCGCCCCCCAGGGGTGTGCTCTCTCCCCACTGCTATTCTCCCTCTACACCAATGACTGCACCTCAGGGGACCCCTCTGTGAAACTCCTGAAGTTTGCAGATGACACCACCGTCATCGGTCTCATCAGGGACGGGGACGAGTCTGCCTTCAGACGGGAGGTGGAACAGCTGGCTCTTTGGTGCAGTCAGAACCATCTGGAACTGAACCCGTTCAAGACCGTGGAGATGACAGTGGACTTCAGAAGAAATCCCCCCCCACTCCCCCCCCTTACCATTTTAAATAGGGAATTGGCTACCGTGGACTCCTTCAGGTTCTTGGGATCTACAATCTCACAGGACCTGAAGTGGTCCTCCCACATAGACTCAACCAGGAAAAAGGCACAGCAGAGGATGTACTTCCTGCGTCAGCTGAGGAAGTTCAACCTGCCCCAGGAGCTGCTGATCATGTTCTACACCTCCATCATTCAATCTGTTCTGTGCACCTCCATCACTGTCTGGTTTGGATCTTCAACCAAACTAGACAGACACAGACTACAAAGGATAGTCAGGACTGCAGAAAAGATCATTGGTGTTGATCTGCCCTCCATCCAAGTCTTATACCTGTCCAGGGTCAGGAAACGGGCAGGTAGCATCACTGCAGACCCCTCTCACCCTGCACACAATCTGTTTAAACTCCTCCCCTCTGGCAGACGCTACAGATCACTGTACGCCAAAACAACCCGCCATAAAAACAGTTTCTTCCCCCAGGCTGTCACTCTGATCAACACTGAACAGTCAAAGAGTGTCAGTCCTGTTTCTGTGGAAAAACCCTGGAACCAAACATAACAACCCTGGATCAATCTGACACTGAGAATGTTCATGTACATACCTTTAATTTAAATGTTCTCCTGCACTACTTATCAATGCTCTACTGCACTATTTTCCTTTTATTATTATTATATTTTATTATTATCTTTCTTTTCTATTATTTTTTTCCTTCTTTTATCTTATTTTTTTTAATTTTTATTTTGTATTTGTTTATTTTTTTTTATACTATTATTATTATTATTATTATCATCATCTTGTTATTTGCACATTCTAGTCTAACTACTGTTTATATTTATACTTATGTTTATACTTATTATCATCTCTTCTAGTTGATTGTTTATTATTGAATGTTTACACTATTGGAGAGAGCACAGTTGACCGAGTCAAATTCCTCGTGTGTACAACATACACTTGGCCAATAAAGATGATTCTGATTCTGATTCTGATGAAGGTGTTTGGATGTGCTGCTTATGCACATATCCCAGATGAAGAAAGACGGATGATGAAAGGAAAAAGAGGATTCTAATTCGTCATGATGTTGTTTTCAACGAGTCAGACTTTGACATGAGTCAGGAAGCAGAAGTATCCTGCTCAGAGAACCAGGTAACCATGGAAACTGAGAGTGATACACAAGATGAGGTCATTAATGATGCCACTGTAAGAACAAGTGGCAGAACCAGGAAGCTTCCAAGGAGATTTGGATATGATGAGTTTGCTGACACAGTTATTGTTGATCATCATGCCAATATGTGTCGTACGACAGAGCCATTAACAATGAAAGAAGCAATGATGAGTCCTGATAAAAGGGAATGGCAGGAAGCGGCTGATTTGGAATATGAATCGCTGCTGGAAAATAACACATGGGAGTTAGTAGATTTACCAAAAGAAAGAAAAGCAGTAGGATCAAGATGGGTGTTTAAAGTTAAGCATCATAGTGATGGACCAGTGGAAAGATTTAAGTGCAGACTCGTCGCCAAGGGCTACTCACAGTTGTATGGTGCTGACTATGATGAGACTTTCTCACCAGTAGTACGATTTAGCTCTATTCGTACACTACTTTCCTTTGCTATTCAAAACAATCTACATGTGCACCAGATGGATGTTGTCACTGCATTCCTCAATGGACATCTAAAAGAAGAAATCTTCATGGAGCAGCCAGAGGGATACATCAAACCAGGGCAAGAACATCTGGTATGTAAACTAAAAAAATCAATCTATGGACTGAAGCAGTCTCCTCGTTGCTGGAGCAAAGCTTTCACAAAGTTCATGATGGAACTTGACTTCAAACAAAGCACATCAGATCCCTGTGTATTTGTGAGAACAAGAAAAGAGCTTGAAATACTCGCAGTTTATGTGGATGATCTCATTTTGATTACAGAGTCAACTGAGAGCATGAAAGAGCTGAAAACTGCTCTCAAGGAGCACTACAAGATGAAAGACATGGGTGAGCTGTCCTATATCCTGGGCATCTCAGTGGTTCAAGACAAAGAAAATAAATGTGTCTTTCTCCATCAGAAGCATTATATAGAAGCCATTCTGAAAAAATTTGGAATGAACAATGCAAATCCTGTAGCAACTCCTGCTGATGTCAATGTAAAACTGAAAAAGATGGATGGTGTTAGTAAGCCAGTACAGCAACAAGAATATCAGTCAATGGTTGGAAGTCTGCTGTATGCTGCAATGGCCACACGACCAGACATAGCTCAAGCTGTGAGTGCTGTATCAAAGTTCAATGCAAATCCCAATGCTACACATCTGACTGCTGTGAAGAGGATATTCAGATACTTAAAGGGGACAGTGAACTTTGTACTGAAGTATGAGCGGTCGGAGATTGGAGCTTTGATCGGATTCTCAGATGCTGACTGGGCTGGAGATCAGGATGATCGACGTTGGACAACATGTTCCTACTAAACGGAGGAGCCGTGAGCTGGCTCAGCAAGAAACAGGCAACAGTTGCACTTTCAACAGCTGAGGCTGAGTATGTCGCACTCAGTCAAGCTGCTCAAGAAGGTATCTGGCTGAGACGCTTACTGTGTGATGTTGGAATGGAGGCCACGCCCACAGTGATCATGGAAGACAACCAAGGAGCCATCGCAATCGCAAAGAATCCGGTTGATCACTCCAGAACTAAACACATAGACATTCGCTACCACTACATCCGTGAATGTGTACAGAATGAACAAATAGAGCTATGTTACTGTCCAACAAATGACATGAAAGCAGATATCTTGACAAAGCCTTTGGCTAAACAGAGGTTTGAAAAACTGAGAGAAGCGAGTGGTCTTTTTTCTTCTTAAGAGGTTGTGCTTGACAGGTGAACGCCGAACGCTGCCTGGTCAAAGTAATAAAAGGGAAAAAAGAAAAATTGTTAAAAGAGTTCCAGTGAAATCGCTGTAAACAAAAATGCTCTTAAAAGTGATTGTAATTGTAAAAGAGTTCCAAGAAAAAATCCCTGTAAACAAAATTGTTTTCCTGAAGGTAATTGTGAATGTTAAAGTTTTTTTTTTGTTTAAAAAATATAAGCCACAATGACAAAAGTTTTTTTTTGGTGTGAGAGCAAAGGAGAGCATTGGCTCTGTATTATTATTTGAATGATTTCAAATACTAGTGTAAAATTAAGTGGCAGTGTTGTAGTGTGGTAATTTCACCTATAGATGGCACTGTTTGATATTCCTGCACAGAGTGTCTCTCTGTCTTCTGTTTATCTGTTGTGACGCAGTAGTCAATAAAGTTTTTTGTCTAACTCTGCATCAGGATAAAATGAGGACCTGAATTATAATTAGATGGAAACTACAAAACTAAGAGGGCAGTGTTCACCACAAACAATCATAGAAGTACTTGGATCAATTATTCACAGTCAAACTCAAGCTTTAAAGAAGGCCAGCACATGGTGCAGAACCTTCTGAATCCAATTTCTCACAGCAACTGAATGAAGAGTGAAAATCCTCCTTATATAGTCCAGTCCAGCTGATTGTCAACAACTCACAGTCGTGCTCAACTCTACAGGTGCAGCAGATCTCCCTGATTGACATGATGAGCTGGACATGGCTGTGCACTTTGTACCAATCTGTAACAGTATGGTAAATCCCCCAATAGATCCCCTGGAATTATCAAACATTTTGGCCTCAGTAAAAGATAACCAACAATTTGATCTCATTTCACATTTTGTTGCTATTTTCCTGCATGGAAACATCAGTGACAGTGAAAGAATCTTGTCAAAAAAATTGCAATTATGGTGAAAGCTGCATTTTTTTGCACCAGACAAATGTTTTGTTCAGACCTTGATGTACTTTACCACCATGTAGACCCTTATTTGTGTGAATGTGGACAGAAAAACAGAAACAGACTTTACGTGGAGAACGATTAAAGACTCAGATTTTCTCAAATTCAGCCCAAAATAATACAAAAATCATGTAAAGTGTAAAGATCAGATGTATTTGATGTAAAGCTCTTTGTTGTTAGTATTTAGTAGTTCAGTGTGCTCACAATGACAATGTGTGTTTCTAAAGTGTGTTTATTTGTTAGTGTTGTGGTTGAATGAGCTTCTTTTGAGACGTGTATCAAGTGTTTTGTTGGTGAGAAACACTTTAGTGGATGACATTAACTGTTGAGCTGAGATGACTGATGGATATACAGGCTGTGTTTAGAGTTTGGAACATGTGACTTCAGTTTCAACCAATGCTTGTTAGCAATAAAAAAAAAAACTGTAATGTCACAATTTCAGTGGAAGAACGGAACGTTCCATTCCTTCTATTTCTTTTCATTTGTTCTGTTTTCTTTGGGTCGTACCAAGTGTTCCTCTGTTTCTGTAACTTTACGTTTACTAACGTCTGTTAGCTAAACTCACTAAACACTCAGATATTTGTTTTACAGGAAAACATACACAGAAATGTGATATGATCCCAAACATGGTTTAGTCCGTGTCATGCAGATATTTCATGATTATTAGATTTTAAACGAGATTATGGTGAAATTTGGCCTATTTGTCCATTTGCTAAATTTACTGAATATTCAGTCGCCTTCAGTGAAAAATAACATGTAAATGTGTCATTTTCTCCCAAAACATTAATGTGAGACATTTCTGTGTAAAACTGGATCCTGATTTTAAATGAAGAGAAAAACAAACAAGAACAAAAAATTACATGTTTTCTCTTATCACAGATATCAGTCTATGCATTCAAAACAACTCAGGATTTTACAACTTCCTACTTAAAAAAGTGACCTTGAACGCCACCTGAAGGCGGAGCTCCAACTCAGTAAAGTCAGGAAATAAAAATAATGTTATTTTCTATCAGTCGCCATGTTTGAGATATTTCAACGTGTCGCTGATGAAACGTAGAATTACAGCTGCTTCCTGATTGGCTACAGTCATGAGTCAGCTTTACACACACACACACACACACACACACACACACACACACACCTGTCAGGAACTCACACATCCTGGTGAGCTCCTGTGCCACAGGATTGTCTCTTAAAGCACATTAATGTAGATCTGTGTGTAGCACTAACAAAGGCTTTAGGACGTCATCCTAAACAAATTGAGATTAAAACCTGGAATGTGAGAGAATTTGTTGCTTTTATTACTTCACGTTGCTGCTTTTCCTCCTCCAGACAAGGGTGTGTGTGTGTGTGTGTGTGTGTGTGTGTGTGTGTGCGTGTGTGCGTGTGTGTGTGTGTGTGTGTGTGTGTGTGTGAGATGAAGAGGTGGTGATGGAATGCGTTGAAGCAAATGTTTAAGACAAATGTTTGTGTTGTCACATTAAATCAGATATGACCACATGTGATATATTTTGATATGATATATTTTAAACGTTAAAATGTATTTTGAAAAGTTAAACTAAATAAGTTCCTACTTTTATGTAGAGAGGTTTGTTGTTGTTGTTGTTGTTGTTAGAAAAAAGAAAAACACAATGTATTTGGTTGGTTTACATAAAGTAATGTAATGTACATGCTACACAAACACTAAACATTGAGATATGTATGGAATAATTAATGAACATTAATTTGCAGTAATAACTTTAATGCTTCATGTTAACATTTTATTTAATGTATCATTTAGACTATAGCAGAACATTTATAGATATATTATATTATCTTCTAATTCTAAATACAAACTAGAACTGCAAGCAGTTATGAAAGGGGGCCAAGCCTTCCCGCGCGACTCGGACCCCAGGTTTCGTGGAGCCCCTGAAAGTACGTCACGAAGGATGACGGGCTCGTGGCGAGCGTCAGGACACAGGCCAACGTGCCATTTGCTGTGAACAGGTGGATATGAAGTTTTGGAAGATGTGATTTTGTGAAAGTGAAAGTTACAGACCAAAATGTGTTTGCACCCATTATAGCGCCACCTCGTGGTGCACTTTTTGGTATGGGTGATCTGTGTGCTCTTCTATAGTTACCCTGTAAATTTCACATCGCTCAACATAATACTTCAGCTGAAATAAAGGTTTGTTTATTTATATGTTATGTAGTAATAAGCCACGCCCACTTTGACCAATCGTGATTAACTTCGAGATCCGGTCCCAGGAGCGAACCAAGGTCATACCCACCAAATTTGGTAAAAATCGGTTGTGCCATTTAGGAGATAAAAATTTCTCATAATTGCAGTGCCCCCTAGAGGCCTAATTTTTTTAAATTTGGCTCATACCCCCACAGTCTCATGGCAACCAAGGATCTAAGAATTGGTGGTGTTAGCAATTATTTTGATCAAGATATGCAACAGTTTGTGTTTTTATAGCTCGCTAGAAAACTTTACTCGTTAATATTTTGCGCATATTTTGCCCGAACAAATTTTTTTGCTAAACTCTAGATCAGGTCCAAATGAAGACTGTACGTGCCAAGTTTCATGCCGATTGGACAAAACCCCAAGGAGTAATTTGAAAAAATAAGTTTGTGATATATAGTGACTTACAAAGAGCAATGTGCTGTGGGAGTGGGCGTGGCCTATGTCAGAAAATGCGACTCTATGTAAGGAACATGTGGATATGAATTTTATGAAGATGTGAATTAAATTGTGAAAGTTAAAGGCCAAAATGTTTTTGCAATTATAGCGCCACCTAGTGGGGCAGTTTTTGGTATGGGTGGTCTGTGTGGTCTTCTATATCTACCCTGTAAATTTCACTGCCCTCAACATAATAATTCAGCAGAAATAAATGTTTGTTTATTTATGTTATTATGTCATTAGCCACGCCCACTTTGACCAATCGTGAATAACTTTGAGATATCGCCTCAGGAGGGACCCAAGATCATACCCTCCAAATTTGGTAACAATTGGTTGTGCCAATTAAGAGATATAAATATTCATTATTTGTAGCGCCCCCTAGTGGTCTACATCATTCAAATTTGGCGGATTTCCTCACAGTCACATGCCAACTAAGGATCTCAGATTTGGTGTTGTTAGCATTTATTTTGACCGAGATATGCGCCAGTTTGCATTTTTATAGCTTGCTAGGAAACTTTACTCGCTAATAATTTGCGCATAATTTACCCGAACAAACTCATTTTATTAACTGTATATCACGTGCAACTGAAGACTCTACGTGCCAAGTTTCACGCTGATTGGACAAAACCCCAAGGAGGATTTCGAAAAAGTAGGTTTTCCAGTTTTTGCAATTTTGCTCCAGAAAAGTTTAGGCGGAAATGGGCGTGGCCTAGCCCAGGTGATTCAGTGCTATTCAAGGAATCTGTGGATATGAAGGTTTTAAATTTGCAACAAACGGTGTGGGAGTTATCGTCCAAATCGTGTTGACCTTTGTTATAGCGCCACCTGCTGGCGAACATATGTGAATGTTTGCGTCCAAGGTACACGGGGTGTTCTGGACCCAACCCCCAAGGGGCATCGCCCTACCTTGCACGGTTTAGCCTGCAGCACTACTTTTACCAGGGGAAAAATAAAAGGTAACAATAATCCTTACGATTACAATAGGGCTCCTAGCACCGCTGGTCCTAGGAACCTATGCTTACATACGCGGTTCCCTGGCCCCGCGGGCTTGGCCCCCTAATTAGTCACACAGTCTAAACTAAACTGACAGCAGGAGTAGGATTGATGCTGGTATCAGTTTTACCATTTGACAACAAATACTTTATTCTAGTAGAAAATATTGTCAGCAAAGGACTAACTTATTGTGTGGTTATAAATGTACAGTATGTACACAGCCATTGGCAACAAGACTTATGATGTAAGCAAAGCTGGAATACTTCTTAAAATAAAACTGTTAAAATTGGTGTAAAGTAAGAATGTGCTCTAAGTTTGTCATACCACAGAACCACACTGTTGAATATGAATGATTAATAAATACATATAAACACTCTTTGTGAATGAGTTTAGAAGAAAATGGCAGAATTCACTTTACACAGACTTAAATGTACAGTGAACTTTTCTGGTGCTGGTGGATGACTGGGAGTTTGGGACAAAGTGAGTGGGACTAACTGGGACAAACTATTTTTATATAATGTAACACATAGTTTACACATTCTCACTTACCACTATCATGTTTTTTATTTTCATCTTGTTCTTGTTTGTTCTTCTTTTCATGAGCCCTGTGGGTAAGTCTGCCTCACTTTATCAGT
Organism: Gouania willdenowi; assembly: GCF_900634775.1. Taxonomy (NCBI): domain Eukaryota; kingdom Metazoa; phylum Chordata; class Actinopteri; order Blenniiformes; family Gobiesocidae; genus Gouania; species Gouania willdenowi. Next base: position 21,159 of record NW_021144982.1, on the reverse strand, counting down.
GTGTGTTTGATAACATCAGCACGTTGATGCAGGGACCGATGTCACGGTCTGAGTTCACATCGTACTGAGATCCTCTTAAAATGTCAGTACGTACTGACATGTACCTGTGCTGGATTATACTGATTTAAAAAATAAAGTTACATTAGGTTAACTGTTATTTACTGCAATGTTTATTATAATTATGTTTTTTTGGAAAATAAATTATTTCTTTTTGTATAAAATTTTATTATAAACTTAATACATGTAATAATAAAAACTGCATATAATACATTATAAAACATATTTCTCCTGCCTCGTATATTGAGCATTTGTAAATTTTTGTACAAGAAAAGGAGCCATTCAGCACTCATCTAATAACATTAGCTTTGAACCTTAGCTTTGAAATTTAATTTTTAACCTCAGTACGGTGGAAGTAGAAAAAAGCATGTAGCATGAATTCATTTTCTGATAGTGCACATGCTCATAATCAAACTCAGACCAATGTGAACTCAGACGTGACACCGGTCGTATTGGTGCCCCATTAGGGAGGTGCCTGACGTATAACCGCAATGTGTCCGGGGGGTTTCAAGTTGTATTGCTTATATCTGCCGTCCCTCGGGGGCCCCCTTCAGCTCGGGGCCCTAGGCATTTGCCTGTGTTGCCTACCCCGTTACAACGCCTCTGAGTCTGAGGTATGAAGCTCCAGGGCTGAAAGTGAGACCCACTCCGGCCCTGCGTGCTCGCGTGCATGGATTTGTGTGTGTGTGTGTGTTTGTGTGTGTGTTCATGAGTGTGTGTGTGTGTGTGTGTAACCCAAAATCAGATGCTGAGCCAGTGTGACAATAACAATGTTTATTTAAAGGGCCCATGTTACGCTAAATTAACTTTTCTGTGCTTTAAACATGATAAAGTGTGGGGAGGAGGAAGTCAGTGTCCCGTCTATAGACACGCCCACTCATGAATATGCATAAGCAGGCCTCAAATCAACCTGTGTGTGTAGAGTTGCTCAGAAAGTGACTTCTCAGAGGCTAAAACTCTGGAAAACAGACGAGTTTGGGAAAATAAACCTCAAATACTATGTTTTTGGGGTTCTTAGAACAAATGGAGATGTGTGAAAAATAACATGACATGGGACCTTTAAAGATGACGGACAAACCTGTGTTGCTCCTTGGTACTTGCGTTGCTCCCTCTGCTGGTGCAAACTCCATTATTGGTTATGAGATCTTCTTTGTCCTACGCATTTGGTGGTTTGAAGGCTAGATTTCTGATGCATTACCATCAATTCTGGACTGGCGTCATATATGTTTGGGACGACGCATCAATGGTGTAAACTCACACACAGAGATCATGGCTGCACTGAATGTTGACACAAAACAAAGCGGAGATGTAAAAGTTAACCTTTCTAGTATAAGAAAATAATTTAAATAAAACAATAGTCAATATTTAACAGCCACTAAATGAGAAAATGCAGAGTAAAGTGTGTTTCAGGGAGAGAGCAGCCACATTAAATAAGGGGGAAAAAATATCATTAAATTTTAAAGTTGTTTATTTAATAAAAAATTAAAAGAATTGTTTATTTAGTTTTCTACATTAATAAATGTTTGTGCAGCAGACAGAGAAGACGATCTGCTTCCAATTTAACTTCTTCAAATGTCATTGTGTGCTTCTGTGCACTCACGTCTCCACATTGAAAAAGCAAAACGCTCATTTAAATAGGGCGGTCTCCACCACTTCTGCACGTGTGCTAATCATTGCTACAATCTTAGTGAAACTGCATCACCATTTAGGGACGCAACTGGTTTACCACCCTTTATTATAGATCTTAGTGAAACATTTAATCACTAAAGGCAGCTTTGAATGGCTCAATGTTGACAGGTTGTCATGGCAACTCAGGCTAAAATGGAAGCTCAATGTTGACAGGTTGTCATGGCAACTCAGGCAAAAATGGAAGCTCAATGTTGACAGGTTGTCATGGCAACTCAGGCTAAGATGAAAGCTGCAGAATCTCCATCATTCTACAGAATCTCCTCGTGCGCCGTCATTAACGACTAAAGTAGCTTTAATAATATAGATTAACGTTGACCAGCAGATGTCATCAGTGAGCAACGTTGGAGACCAAAGTGAGTTTCTAATAATAATAATGTCAACTTTAATGACTAATTTAGTGATTTTCCAGAATCCTTTGAGTAAATACTGCTTGTTTGATTCTAAACTTATTTACATATTTAGTAATAATCTTGTGTGAAAGAGATGATAATGTAAAGATCTTTAGAACGACTTTGTCATAAAAGCTCATTTTAAATCTGTTCATTTTAACATTTAGTCTGAATTGGATCATTTTACACTGTGTGTGTGTGTGTGTGTGTGTGTGTGTGTGTGTCCCAAAATCAGATGCTGAGCCAGTGTGACAATAACAATGTTTATTTAAAGGGCACATGTTACGCTAAATTAACTTTTCTGTTCTTTAAACATGATAAAGTGTTATTAGGGCTTCATACACATGTCCTAAATATAGTTTTTAATTAATTCCCTCAATCGTTAGTTAGAGGGTGATTTGCTCCTTTCTTACTACAGGGTGAGCCCAAACACCTCGCTACATTTTGATGACGCGTTCCCACTTTGATGACGAATTTGACTTGGCACTGAGCTGGAGAAGCCACGCCTCCAGGAAGCTCTCTGTCGTGATTGACATGTAAACAGACACGTGTTTATAAAGCAGCATGAGCTCGGCTACGGATTTCAATATGTATTTCAATAAATTAACGGCCATTTTGAGAAAAATGGCCATAACGACCACTAGGGGAGGTTGCTGAGGTGGATCCACATCCTAAAATAATCAGTAGTGTTCATGCCATCTATGTACCAAGTTTCATGCTTTTAACCCAAAGTGCACGATTCTACCAACAATTCTTCCTTAACCGCCCACTACTGGTACTGATCCAGGATCTGTGGTGGAGAACATGACCTGACTTTAATCAATAAGTTCAGGGATATTTTGTTTTCTGTTTTATTCACACAAATGATTCATTTTTTTTAAAATTTCATTTATTTAGAAATATTCTAGAAATATATTACAAATACATTTAAACAAAAAACTTTTTTTTTTATTATATATGTCATATAAAGATGTATGAGAGCAGCATTAATATCAACATATTTCCCCTCAGGGATCAATAGTTTACTGAATCTGATCAGGTTTATTGATTAAGTTTTGATCAACTTCATTTAAATTAAACTAATTTAAATCATCCTGATGACATCATTCCAGACTATAATGATTAAACAAAAACAAATGCATCAGTTATTTCACCACTAGAGGGCAGAATATTGTACAGTATTAGAAGCTATCAAGTTATCATGAACCTATGATGTTTCAGACTCTACAATCCCTGTCATCGTTGGTCTCGTCCACAACAACAGAACAACTGCAGCTCTTCACCAGAAATGGCCGTAGCTTCACAGACACATAAACGTTACGTGGGAACTGGTCTGCTCAGTATTTTGGTAGTTTAGACGTGTTTCAGGTGGACGCTTCAACATGTTGTTTAGCTCAGGACCAGGAGGGGTGCTGGGGTGCACCAAATGAACGGTCCCCTTTAACATTTCCCTTTACCTCACGATGACAGCGTTTCATTCACATTATGTCACTTTCTGCATTTAACAGTGGATTTTATTTTTATTGGTAGATTCTGTCATTCTGTCTATGATTCTATTAACACAGATATTATAGGACCATAATTAGCCAATCATGAGCTCATTACAAGTTGTTCATTAATCCTGTAAGAACAAAGTCAAACCTCAAAGTCAAACTGTTTCCTCTGAAGACCTTCATTTACAAATCAATGGGAATTTAAATTATTCAGCCACTAAATCTAAATATTTTCCTCCACATCATGTGATCTCTGAACAAACTGATCATTTTAGTCAATTTCAAAGTGATGACACTGCAAAGAATGGATGAATATTTCTAGATCCTTCACGTTCATTCTGTCTCTTCTATCCTTCAGGTGGAGCTGATTCTATGCTGATGGTGAATGGAGGATTGTGGAACAACTCAGCCGTGACAGCAAATATGGTGAGAAATTAATGGATTGAAGTTTGGTTCCTGACGTCCATGTGGATATTCTATTGAAGTTGATCTCCTACTGAAGCCTAATGCTATGTCTGATCCATCTTTAACAGCCACTGTTCTTTCTAGGAACATATTTAGAAACAAATGTTTGTTTGGTTCCTTCTCTGTGTTTAATCTCTAACTGTTCTACAGGACTCTGGAAGCCAGAACAAAGTGACACCTCAATGTTCTCAGGACCATGAAGCTCAGCCACAACAAAGAAACAAATCTAAGAGAAAAACTTCAGAGCAAAGAGTTCAACAGCAGAGCCAAGCTGGAGTTAAAGCTAAACATACATGTGACCAGTGTGGGAAGGACTTTAGCTTTAAATCAGCCCTCACTATACATCAAAGAATCCATTCTGGATCAAAGCCATTTAACTGTGACCAGTGTGGAAAAGCTTTTAACCAGAATTCTAACTTAATAAGACACAAAGTCGTTCATACTGGAGTTAAAACATTTGAATGTGACGAGTGTGGAAAAGTTTTTGCTTTAAAGCGGACCCTGAAACTACATCATCTTGTTCACAGTGGAGAGAAACCACACACGTGTGACGAGTGTGGAAAGACTTTTAGTAAATTTGGAAACCTCAGTCGACATGTCCTCATTCATCGTGGAATCAAATCTCACAGATGTGAACAGTGTGGAAAGACTTTTACACAAAGATCATCTTTAACTCTGCACATGCAGACTCACTACAGAACAGAGTTGTATCGCTGTGACCACTGTGGGAAAATATATAAACACAAACAAAACCTCATCATCCACCTAAGATCTCACACTGGACATGAAGTGTGTCCCTGTGACCAGTGTGACAAAGTTTTTACAACATATCAACAGTTAAAATATCACCAAATCAGCCACTCATCAGAAAGACCTCATAAATGTGACACATGTGGAAAATCTTACAAGAGGAAGTATAACCTTTATTTCCACCAACGAGTTCATGAGAAGAATGTTTTCTGATGTGACGAGTGTGGGAAGACCTTCAGCACTTCATCTGTTCTCCACTCACATCTCTGTGTGGATGGAGACATGGAGCAGGAATCATCTTCAGATCCCAGCGACACACGGATGGTGACGACACCTTCTGGTTCCAGTGTTGGACTGAAGAACCCAGAGATCAAGCTGCACAGGATTCCAACATAAACCTGCTGTCAGCTGGAAAATGGACACCAACAGTTCAGGAAGTTGTTGATCTGGTCTGGTTAAATAAATAAATGTGACACATTGATTCCAGTGCTCATTGTTTTTTTACACTGTGATTTTCTTCTTTTGAATCATCACTGAAAGAATACAAATATCAAGCAATTTAAAAGAAAATATCAATAAAATCTCTTTACGTTGTGTGACAATTTTGAAAGTGTGTAATATTTTTATTGTGTGTATTTAATCAAAATCATGAAGCTCAAATGGTAGAGCGCTAGCTGCACAATTGGACAATTTTTACACTCCCTCACTCAAAGGAAAAGATGCAAAAAGCAATAGTGAAATATCATAGACAGTGTCACCTGTACCTCTATATAGATATTTCTGGTGTATTTTAACAGAGTCACTAGCCGTGGTCCTTGTGGCGAGCTGGACTCAAACCCACAACCTGCTGCCAATACAAAGCCTGGGTTACACACACACTCACACAGCAGGATAATAATAAGATTATTGTACCTGTGTAAGTGAGAGGTTCCCACATCCTCCAACTGTGTTTTTCTCACTGTAACATTATCAGGAAAATGTTTTTTTTTTAATTTTACATTATCAACTACATTATAATTGTTATGTATTTGTTTGAGATGTGCTCTTGTAATATTATGTACTTTTAGATTAAAAGTGACAGTTAATGTAGTCTACCATCAAGTATCTTTATTTGCTCTGGTTTGCAAACTTGACATTTCAAAAGGGTAAAAAAAATACAAATAAAAATAATAACAGAAAATACTTATGTAAGAACTTTTAGAAAATAAAAAACAGTAATATTTATTGAATTATGTCGATCAAAGTGTAATAAATGCAGTTTTTTTAAAAAGGAAAATAATTCACTATAATGTACATTATACTGTTGTCATGTTTTTGCTCACCTTCAAAAATTAAGAATTAAAAAACTAAACTTAAACATATTAGAAAAACACAATTTAAGAATTACATTTTTCATGTTTTTTTTTGTGTAATGTCCCTTCATGCACAATTATCTTCCTCTTTCTCACTGTACTGTGTACAGACCCATGTGTGTGTAAATATCTCCTATTGTTTATTACCCTGTTTATTTATCTACTGCTGCTGAAACACTGTAAATTTCATCTTTGTGGGACAAATAAAGGTTATATTGTATTATCCTAAATGTAACGCTTAATGATAAATTAAAAATAAACAGGTACACATACAGTCATTTACTTGGGCAAACAATGTAAAAAAAATCCTCTAAACTATTTACACATCTTAACTACAACTGTTAGTGTATAGAGGTACTGTTACTTTAACAGATGTCTTCATGTGTTAAACTTAAAATACACTGGTGTGTGTGTGTGTGTCCCTCTTTTCCAGCAGCATTTAAAGAAAAAACTGCAAACAGGGTCGATATAAAATATAAACACAGAAAGTAGAGAGAATATACAATTATTATTTTCAAAACTCATTTTATTACACATTTTTGGCATTCAATTAACAAAGTCTTCCACACTTGGTACATACAGTAAGTATGTGCAAAAAATAGGATCAGGGATAAAGCAAAACAAAAGAAAAATGACAATAACAGTATCAAAAATAGTAATAGTAGGAATAATAGCAACAAAAGTGTTAAACAGATAATCAAGAGAATATACAAACATTTACAAAATTGGTTGAACAGGAAGTCGTGTGAGGAAAGAAGACGAGTCTATGTTTGAAATAAAGTTTTTTAAACATTTCACAGGAATGTGAAAAGAAACCAGAGATTCCAGAGAAAACCCTGATAAAATCTAAAACATTGCATAGTGATCTTTTTAACATCAAGTCCACAAAGTTCCATGTTGGTTTGTATTCTGTTGCCCCTAACAACAGCACGGATCGTTTGGTTCTACTGATCCTGACGCGTCACCGTACCCCAACCATCATCATCGTAGTTTTCTGATGCTTGTTTCAGTTCAAAATGTTGGTCTACAGAAGATTTAGATGAAGAATTGTGAGCCTGTTTCTCTGTGGAGTCTTCATCACATGATGCTGGTTCTGTGTTAGCACGTCTCCTGGGTCGGCGGTTGGTTGGGTCAGGTCCTGACCTGGGACCTTTGAGTCATCGTTCTCTGTGTCCACTTTCCATCGTTTCTTTAATTCTGCTGTAACTGCAGCATTATGTCTGATTACTTCAGCAGAAACGAGTGTAAATTTGACCAAATAATCAGTCATTGATGAGTCTGACAAAGCTAGAGAGGAAATGTTTTTAGTTTCCACATCTGTATCATCAGCTAAAAGTTGGACTTGCTCTATCTTGTGCCTCTGGATGAGCTCTGAGATCTAAGTGTGTGCAGAGAACATGTTATACTGAGCTGATGACATCATCAATATCAAAGCCACGTTCATTCCTGGCGTGGTGTGTGGCGTCCACAGTGCTAGGTGTAACCATGTGAACTAGAAGCCCACTTCCTGTCATAGTTTTATTGTGATGGGCACACTCTGCCTTTAAGCTCCTTTGCCCCTCCTCCTCACTCTTGATTGCTCAGCTGCTGCTGCTATGGCTGCTCTCACTGTGGTGTCGACCTGGTTGGCTTTTTGATTAAAACTAATCAGTTAAACAAACCATCCATCAAAAATAACCTGACAAATATCTTCATCTATAACCCCACCATCTCCCCACTCATCGGTGAGTCGATCCACGTTGTATTTTTATGCATTGTGTGTATTTGTGTCGTGCCAGACTCCATTGAGATTCCTGCAAAAATAAGCTAGTATTAGCTCTGAAACACACATGGTCAGTCTGACCATTTGCACTTTTTATTTAAATTTTCATTTTACCTTCTAATTCATTACCAAAGCCGAATTGTTTTTTAGACAATATTATATTAAGATAATACTTTGCGTTTTGTAGTTTTGACGATATCTGTTACTTTTTGAAATAAATGCCTAAGCAGCTATGTGGTTTTGAATAAGCTTTGACCTTTTGAATGAAATGAATGAATTAGATGTGTTGTACAACAACAATTAATTATTTAAAGAATATGTTTAAGACATGCATGTTTATGATATGACTTAGCGTTACAGCTAATGATTTTGATTTAAAAGTGCACTTTATTTCTTTTTGAATTGTGAATGTATATAATGAAGCTTCAAATTGATTACGATTGATATGGATTTTTCTGATGTGATTTATAGAATGTATTTATAACTGTTTATTTATTTAACAATGACCAATTATTTAAGGGTGCTAAGGTTTATTTATTTTCTTCTTTAAAAGGTATTTGAGCTAATTTTATTAGCTTTTTGACTAATTGTTGTTAGTCAGGTTTTATTTGTTAGTTCTGAATCACCTACCACTCTCAACCACTAGATGGCGAGCCACCACCCAACCACCGCTGCATCGCAGTAGGAATATCTGATCTTTTTGTTTCCTCAGACACGCTGACCTAATATCTGGATTAAACCCTGGGGATTTTTTGTTTGTTTGCTTTTCTTTTGTTTTCCAATGTGAAAGAACTTTGTGGAACCCTTCACATGTCAACTCTGTGAAATCAAACAAACTGAACTGAGACACACCAAAGGAAACTAACTATGACTGCTGAATTCTAAAATAAGAAATTATTTCTTTTGTGTTTTGTAATTGTATTTTTGTTGTTGTTTATTGTCTATATATAATTATTAATAGCAACTAAATAATATATATAAAATATATACTGACTCCAAATATCTTAAATATATATACTTACCCAAAATTATTTTGTCTGTCAATTATTCACACACTATGGCTCAACAGGCGGACCTATTTCTGTTTACCTTTATTTGTATTCAGTTCCTGATCCCTTAGTGCGTTACAGAGGGGAGGGGTGGGGGCTTGTCTGTTGGGGGGGATCTTGGGGGAGCTAATTCCTTACTTGCTGTGGGGACTTTACTAAGATTGCAGTGCAAATCCACACACACACACAATATATTTTAATGAACTACATATGTATTAGACATAGTAATTGTAATTGACATAAAACTGGGGAACCATGTTACAGTTCTAAATCAATTATTAGAACTCAATTACAATTCAAATAAGATCACAATGGCCACAGAATTTAGCATTTACGATTATGTCATAATTGTAATTAATTATCAATAATGCATACTTATCAGTTATGCGAATACAATTATAATTGAGCCCAACCCTGTAGAGAATATTACTGTTGCATGCCTAGTATTAATACACAGGCATAAAAGACAAGGAACATAAACAAATTATTAATTTAAAAAGTTAAAACGATGACTCATTAATTCAGATTAAACATGATGCATCACATCATAGCCGCTCAATCAGATTAAATGTAATGCATCACATCATAGCCGATCAATCAGATTAAATGCAATCCATCACATCATAGCCGACCAATCCGATTAAATGTAATGCATCACATCATAGCCGACCAATCAGATTAAATGTAATGCATCACATCATAGCCGACCAATCAGATTAAACGTAATGCATCACATCATAGCCAATCAATCAGATTTAGCGTAATGCATCACATCATAGCCGATCAGATTAAACGTAATGCATCACATCATAGCCGATCAATCAGATTAAAAGTAATGCATCACATCATAGCCGATCAATCAGATTAAATGTAATGCATCACATCATAGCCAATCAATCAGATTTAGCGTAATGCATCACATCATAGCCGATCAGATTAAACGTAATGCATCACATCATAGCCGATCAATCAGATTAAAAGTAATGCATCACATCATAGCCGATCAATCAGATTAAATGTAATGCATCACATCATAGCCAATCAATCAGATTTAGCGTAATGCATCACATCATAGCCGATCAGATTAAACGTAATGCATCACATCATAGCCGATCAATCAGATTAAAAGTAATGCATCACATCATAGCCGATCAATCAGATTAAATGTAATGCATCACATCATAGCCAATCAATAAGATTAAATGTAATGCACGGCACCAAAACAGCGTTGAATGGAGGTTTTTTCCCTCAGTTTTAGCATTCATAAATGTATCTATACTTAGAACCTGAGAATTTTTTTTTTTTTTTTGAATTTTTAAATTAATTGATGTTATTTTATTTTATCAATAATTGTACATTCTTACAAAGCTTTTATACAGATGCCTTTGTGGAAAATAAATAAAGTTGTAATTGTGGTAGATTTGGTCTCTTCCTTTTTAAGTTTCTACATGAGATGTTTATGTATGCAAGGGACCCGTACCAAGATTTATTACCAAAAATAAACATTGTACTTGATTAACAGTAACTTCTTCTACTTTAGTAAATATATCAGCACTCTTTATACCTCAGTGTTTCACTTATAGTGACCCGTGGAGTAGTGAGTAACGTACTTACTGTAAATAATCAGGCTGACAGACGAGTGATGAGAGATTCATGGAAAACAGAAAAAAAAAACAGGAAGAAAAATTAGTGAAAAGAGATTTTGTAAATTTTATAGTTTTTTGTGAATTTTTTTTTAAATGATCAAGATACTTGGAAATCTGACGGGAACATCCATCTTATGGTGACTCCTGCTGCACGCTCTGACTCTGTACCCATCACGGTTATTTTCATCAGTTGATCGTATCTATGGCAACCAGGGGTGGAAAGAGAACAGAAAAAGTCTACTTAAGTAGAAGTACTGTTACTTTGATGACATTTTACTTAAGTCGAAGTAAAGTTACTGGTGTAAAAATCTAATCATGTAAAAGTAAAAAGTTGATCATTTAAAATGTACTAGTAAAAGTTCTCTCCCATGCAATAAAAAAAGTACAAAAAATGTGTATAAAGATCAAACTAGGTTCTTTTATTTTTATTATTATTAGAGAACACCATTTCAAAATAATGTGCATGAGAACAAGACATGGTGTGGCTAACCTGGATAAATAAAACAATTCAATGAGGTAAGTGTTAGTGTCAATACATCCAATGTGTCAGAGCATCCAATAAAACATTTTCTAGTAAGAAAACTATTCCTATTGTTATGGTGAAAATTATTAGTTATGTTTAAAAATATATTTAATCCTTAAGCCTTGGTTGTAACTTTCCATTATGTGATTTTCATTTCTTCAACTTTGCTCTGGGTCAGACTGCCTTGTCCAAAGCACATGATATGCTTACACACACACTCACATAGTTCCCCAAAACATTCCCAAGGACAGGTGCGTAGGCACTCTCTGTGTGCGCACTCACATGTCACACACACACGCCATACACATCCATTCATTCACACACACAAACACAAACGCACACTCCTCCGTCTCTATGACAACCGACAGATACAGGACTGGTTGTTTAGACCCAAAAGAACAAACTGTCTTTCCTTTTTTCTCCCTCTGTCCTCACCTCCTCCCTCTCTCTGTATCTCTATCTCCTGGGGGGAGGAGGGAGGGGGACTGAGGGGAATATACGTATTGGATCAGAACTGTCTCACTCAATCATCGGACGTCCGCCTGGACGGACGCTAACTTTGTTCCATCTTGTACCTTTTTCTTAGTTTAGAATAAACATTTTTTATATAAAATCATCAATGCTTCTCCTGGATTCCATCATTCAACCAGAGCAATGAATCATGTCTCAAATGAGGTCAACCGTAAATTCTGCCGTAACACTATCTTTAGGAATCTCTGAGAGCAAGAAATGCTGACAGTATGTTATATAAAGTCTATAAAACGTTCTAGGTGGAATGTCAAAAACGTAGTTTGTATCTATGCATTTAAAACAAACTAATGAACAGATTACATTGATTATGCATAAATTGTGCATAAACATCAAAGAAAACAAACAAAAAAAATGCTTAATGAAATGATGAGAGGTAATAGTGCTTGTGTCAGTGCAGACTTTAACAACTAACAGAATCATTCTTCAAGGGCCTCATTTATAAACGCTGCGTACATTAAAAAAAAAAAAAAAGAAAGCCACTTATAAGCAACGTTCAGGACTTATTAAAAAAAAAACCTGTTGAGATAATGTTTCTACCTCCACTACAGCTCTGACCCTGCCATACGCACAAAATAATGAGAAACTGGAAACTCCGCCCCCAACAGTAGAAGGATGAAATTAATGACAGCTCTGTGAAAAAGATACATCTGTGTGAAAGGGTGACATGCGCGTGCCTACAAATACAGTTTTATATTAATAACTGTTATTAAAATCACATGATCATTGCGCCAAAACTGCAGATCAATTGGCTGCAACACCTGTAGCTGTTATAAAAAGGAACGCAGCACACAATGAGTAAAGACGCACAGTGGCTTATCAGTCACTGCTGGAGGACGAGGTGCACGGGAGACTCCGGAGGGAGAGACCTATAGACAGGACCAGGACCCCTCGTGAGGACGAGGCACTGTGGGAGGGAGAACGAGGTGCTGCGGAGCCCTCGGCCTGCACTCACCAGTAAACACCCTGGGACTGATGAAAAACATGGTTTAACTTGAAATCATTTATGTAACGGAATCAGGTGTGGGATGAGTGTGCGGGATGTATGTTACTCTGCAACGGATTCTTTTTGCAATGTAGTAAAGTACTATTACTTGAAACAAAATTAACTTAAGTAAAATTACAAATTTTAGAAAGTACTCAAAAAAGCTACTCAATTAACGAGAGTAAATGTAATTTGTTACTTTCCACCCCTGCCCTTGAAACACTCTAATAAGAACGGCAAGAACCCTTAGATGAGCTGTACTTATTTAAAGGGGACATATCATGCTAAATCCACTTTTTTAGCCATTAAATGCATTTTGTTGTATATTTATAGTGCTTAGAAGTACAGAAAAAATCAAATTAGTCTCTTCAGGTGCTCCGTAGATATCTTTATATTCTGTTTTGCTCATATTTTTCAATCTGTTTTGATTTTTCTATTCTCTATTACGTTTTTTGAACTATTACATCACAGTATTTGTAGCGGAACTGCCAAATTAGTACATCAACTCCAGGTCCAATACTTCGAGCAATCCACCATTTTTATTTCTCGCTTTTATATTGTAGTCCAAGCTCAAGGATGCAGAAGTTACGAGAGGATAAGTCAAAATGTTTGGTTGTTGGATGTAGTAACCTACACGCTTCATTACACATTGCACGCAAGCACACGCACACACACAAACACACACACACACACACTGTAGCAGAACCTTTTCACATTAGAATGCACTCATAATAATGAGAAACAACACTTAAACATTGAAGCTCCGCCTTCATTTTCAGTCACTAATCTATCCGTTACACGACTTTGTATTCACTCATTTTCTAATAGAGGCAAACTCTATACCTATTTTTTTTTAAACTTTCATAAATACATTTTTCATGAGTAATATAGTTGTCTTTGTCATATTTTATTTGGCATTAATAAATAATTATGCACACTTACAGATATTGTACATGAAATGAGTGATAACACGTGTCATAAAGGCTATTTTACACAAAAGTTTGAGAGCCACTGCGTTCCACTACACGTAGCTAGTTTGTTACACTTTCTAGGGTTGGGCTCAATTACATTTTACAATTTCTTATTTCCTTACTGTGTACATGACAAAAAACACTGTGAATCTAGAAATCGATGCTCTAAAGGGCCAGATTTGGGCCCCGGGCCTTGAGTTTGACACCTGTGCTTTAGATGCTTTAGAAAGCCTTTGATCAGTTGGAGTGGCTGTATTTATGTATTTATATATTTAAGTGTTATATTATATTTATATATATTAAGTGTAACTCCTGACCCCCAGGTTGAGAACCCTTATGTCAAAGGATACTGCAGAGCCTTCACGTAGTTCTGAACCGCCTGCAGCCAATCAGAGCCACTCATGGAGGGTTTGAAGCCACAGATGCTGCAGGGTGAGAAAACACACGCACGCACGCACGCACGCACGCACTCTCTCACACACGCACACACACACACACACACACACACACATACAAATGCCTCAGGGACGCGTTCACACAGATTCTGTGTCACAAAGTCACATGTGTTGGAAAAAGTCACACAAACACCACTTCTACTACAGATTATTTGTGTAAACATTTGTTCCTCTAAAGATGTTTATTATGAAGATGAAGCGATCATCTGTAGTTTAAAGATGTGTAGCTCTGTGGGCCTGTACTACAAAGCTGGATACGTATATCCTGGATTTATCTCCGTTAGCGGGTTTCACCTAACCAAACATTCTCTGTCAGAGAGCAGCTGTACTATGAACTGAGATATCAACTCATTCACTTAACCCAGGTGATGTCAGCCTGGCTACGTGCACGCTCCTGTAACAGGGGTGGGAAAGGACCCCCCACACTTTGTGTATAGCAGCACAATACTGCACTAAGCTGTATCCCACCATCCCTGTAGAAACAGTTACATTTCACTAAAGTTTAGGAATACAAACACAACAAGAACAATAATAATCACTAAGCAGTTTTATTCCTATCTATCAAAACATGACTGTTACTGAAAAAGTACAGTATCATATCACTACTTGTAAAACTTTGGGTAACACCCGTCCCAGGTGACCACGGTTTTAATACTATTTAAGGTGGTGGTAAACAATGGGCGGGGTCCTGGGTACTCTTACTTGGTAATGAATAAAAATGGTAAACAGTAGAAACATAAATAAAGAAATAGTCCTAGAGATGCTAAATAACTTTTAACGATGGTGACTCTTCTCAGCAAAAGAAAAACAAGTAAATACAGTTTTTTTTACTTCTTATAAAATGTATAGTAACTTATCAACCTTTAAATCTCAATGTAACCTTCAAAATACCAGAAAATAAACCACACACTCACAGGGAATTAAATAGCAAAATAATGTTTAGTTTTAGGAACAAAAATGTATTGACAAAATAAATAAACGGTGGTTGAGGTATTTTTTGTTTCTGTTTTACAATCAGTTTGATTATCCCCATTGTCTGTGTGTTGTGTTTCAGAGGGTACTCACCTTGGATTAAAACATTTCTGGAATTTTACATATATTTCTTCATTATCATTATTAGGAAAGATCTGTAAAATTACTTCAGATTTTATGTCAAATTTGAATATTAAAGAAATATGTTGAATTACCTTTAAAAACATATTAATATTGTAATATCATATTATGTTAGATACTTGTAATTCTAAAGGTAAATATTTAAATTACTTCTGGTTACTGTTAAGTTACATTTATTACATTGTATTATGGAAAATGGCCATAAACCTGTAAAAAAATACAGAAAATTGTATGTAAAATTACAGTTAAAATGTCATTAAAAACATAATATTAATGTAATCTTACATTATGGTTAATTAACAGTAATTTTAAACAGAAAACTTAAAATTACTGAAAATGTCTGTAAATCTACTAGCATTTCATTGTTTTAATGAAAAACTGGAAAAATCTGTGCAAAATTACAGAACATTTCCTGTAAATGAACTTTATTTTTTACAGTGTACCTCCTTTCCTATCCACTGTTACTTTAGCCCCAGAAGTGTTTAAGTGGTGGCCATGCTAAATACATTCATATGCACAGGTCAAACTGTTGAACTGAGAGGCAGTTGTTGAATTTCATAAAGTCTCACCTGGACCAACCTTGACCCATGAACACATACGACAAGTGAAGCCTGTTGCTATGGTGATAATGTCACATGATTACAGGGGGAGGAGCATTAAAGGAGACCATCAGCTCACACACTCACTGAGTGTCCTATTGGTTTACTCATTAAAAAAACTACTTTTCTAATTCATAATTTACCCTGTGTGTGTGTGTGTGTGTGTGTCAAGCTACAGAGACAAACAGCATACATTGATTCAACATTGATTAGATATTGGCATTTCAATCATTAAAATTCAACCACAAAACTATATTGATTCAATGACATCTTTTCAACATTGGTTATTGACTAGAATTTGATGATTGTTTGATGGTTGATCCACCATCAATTGTCGACCTTAACCAAAAATCAACCTTTTTGACTATAATTCAACAGTAAACATATTTAGCTGTCTGGGCCTTTACCTTTAGGATCTTCACCTTCATGGGCTGCAGGCAGTTAAAGGGACCAGAGCGTCGCTATGGATAAAATCCTGCAATGTCATTCTAAAGTGAAAAAAAGAGGTAGTTTAAGTTGTAAAAGTTACAAGGTCATGATTAACCAACTACACAGTCATAAAATAAAGTCACATCAATGAACTGACAGCTCAGTGACTGGTTCACATTTTATATCACATATTTATGGACACTTTTTTCTCTAAAATTAGTGTTTTTATCATGTTTGTTTTACAGATACAGAGTAGCCAGTATTAGTGCACAAAGTAACAATAGGTGCAGGCTCAGATATTTATATAATGCATTTTATATAGATTTATATTTGACAAAGTGAAAGTAGATTGTGATAGAGTGGGACACTCTGAAGGGGATAATACTGGTCAGAGAGAAGGGCACGGAGAAGATGTTACCAGTGTATTTATTATTGAAGTTGGTTTACAGGCAGGGATGATGTTGAGGGTACAAATAATTATGGGTATGTGTTTGGTTCTTTAAAGGACACAAATAATAAGATGACATTATTAATAATGTACAAATAATAATATGATTAATATCACCAATCATGTACAAATAATAATATTAACAACACCATTAATGTTGTACAGATGTATAAAGGCAAGGCAAGGCAAGGCAAGGCAAATTTATTTATATAGCGCATTTCATACTCAAGGCAACTCAATGTGCTTTACATGATAAAACATTCAATTGTTTAAAATCAATAAGAACATTTAAATCAATAAGAACATTTAAAATCATCAGTAAAATCAATTAAAATCATCAGTAAAATCATCATTACATCAACATGACAAAAAATCTCTCTCTCAATCATATGCAGTAGAGAAAAAAAGTGCTTTTAACTGTGATTTAAAAATGTTCACATTGGATGCTGACTTCAGCTCCGCTGGCAGTTTGTTCCACTTCTTTGCAGCATAACAACTAAAAGCAGCATCACCATGTTTACTGTGAACTCTGGGCTCCACTATCTGATCTGTGTCCATAGATCTGAGAGACCTGCTGGGTTCATACCTGACTAACATGTCACTGATGTATTCTGGACCAAACCCATTCACAGATTTATACACCAGCAGCAGAACTTTAAAGTCTATTCTGAGGCTGACTGGGAGCCAGTGTAAAGACTTTAAAACTGGAGTAATGTGCTCTGACCTCTTTGTTCTGGTTAAGACCCGAGCTGCAGCGTTCTGAACCAGCTGTAGCTGTTTGATGCTCTTTTGGGGGATTCCTGTCAGAAGACCATAACAATAGTCCAGTCTGCTGGAGATAAAAGCATGGACCAGTTTCTCCTGGTCTTTCTGAGTCATTAAACCTTTCACTCTGGAGATGTTCTTTAGGTGGTAGAAGGCTGTTTTTGTGATAGATTTGATCTGACTGCTGAATGTAAGATCTGAGTCAATCAGAACACCAAGGTTTTTGACTTGGTCTTTAGCTTTTAAAGATCGAGACTCAAGATAATTGCTGACAGCAGTCCTCTTTTCCTTGTTACCAAAGACAATCACCTCCGTCTTGTCATGGTTTAGTTGAAGGAAGTTTTCACTCATCCAGCAGTTTACTTTTTCTAAACAGTCACACAACACCTCAATGGGACCATGGTCATCTGGGTTCAGTGATAGATATAGTTGTGTGTCATCTGCATAGCTCTGATAATCAACCTTACAGTTCTGTAAAATTTGTCCTAAAGGAAGCATGTAAAGGTTAAACAGAAGGGGTCCAAGAACAGATCCCTGAGGAACCCCACAGGACATTGGTAATCTGTCAGATTCAAAGTTTCCAATGCTTACAAAATAGCTTCGCTCCTCCAAGTATGACTTAAACCATTGCATTACTTTTCCATTTAGTCCAACCCATGTTTGCAATCTGTGCAACAAAATTGTATGATCTACAGTGTCAAATGCAGCACTTAGATCCAATAGAATGAGAACAGATACTTTTCCTGAATCAGTGTTCAACCTTATGTCATTGATCACTTTGATAAGAGCAGTTTCTGTGCTGTGATGAGAACGAAAACCTGACTGAAATTTATCAAATATTTTGTTGAATGTTAAGAATTGACTCAGTTGGTTGAAGACCACCTTCTCAATGATCTTGGCCATGAATGGAAGGTTGCTGATTGGTCTATAGTTAGCCAGTATAGAGGCATCCAGTGTTCTCTTTTTTAACAGCGGTTTCACAGCAGCTACTTTCAGGGATTTTGGTACGGTGCCTGATTGGAATGAGCAGTTACTTATCTGACACAAATCAGTGACAATTGACTTTACAACAGTTTTAAAGAAGTTTGAGGGTATTGTGTCAAGGCAACACGTTGATGGATTCAGCTGCTGAACAGTTTCCTCTATTGTTTTTGGGTTCACTGTAATAAACTCTAACATTGTAGTTGACTCATCCCTCAGTGGTTGAAGCTGTTCAAGCTTTTTGTGATTTTGCTGGTTTGTTCTGATGTTTGACCTTATTGATTGTATTTTTTCATTGAAATATACAGCAAATTCATTGCATTTTCCTGCTGACAGTAATTCAGGGGCTATCTGATCTGGGGGGGTTGTGAGCTTTTCAATTACAGAAAACAACGTGCGAGAGTTGTTGACATTTTTGGCAATAATTTCAGAAAAGTATTGCTGCCTTGCTTTGAACAAGCCATCATTGAATTTTCGCAGACTTATTTTGTACAGTTCGAGATGAATTTGGAGTTTTATTGATCTCCATTTACGCTCAGCTCTTCTACAGTCAGATTTCAAATTCTGCATTATCTCAGTCCTCCTCCAAGGTGTTTTCTGTGTGTTTGGTTTTCTCTTAGTTTTGATTGGAGCCACCACATCTATGACATTACAGACGTTTCTATTATACTCATCCAGAAGATCATCAACTGTCTCAGCACTCAATGTTGGTGTCATTGCTATGGCTTCCATAAACTGTGCACTTGTGTTCTCATTTATGTACCTTTTCTTTAAACACACATAACTAGGGGGAACAGATGTTACAGTCTCTAGGTCAAAAAAGACACAGAAATGATCAGATAGAGCTAAGTCTCTTACATCAACAGCAGAGATATCAACACCTTTAGAGATAACCAGATCCAAAGTGTGACCTTGAGTGTGTGTCGGACCAGTCACATGTTGTGTAAGACCAAAAGTATCCATTAAAGCATACAGTTCTTTGGCAGTATTGTCCATGTTATTGTCTACATGAATATTTAAGTCACCTGTTATTATTAAAAAGTTGTATTCAGTGCATACAACTGACAGCAGTTCAGCGAACTCATCCATGAATTCTCCAGAATATTTTGGGGGTCTATAAACGACTAAAAACAGAACTCTTGAATCACCCTTCAGTAAGAATGACATATATTCAAAGGAGATAAAATCACCAAATGTTATTTCTTTGCACTGAAATATTGATTTAAAAATGGCAGCAACTCCACCACCTTTCCTGTAAGTACGACACTTATTGAAATAAATAAAGTCTTGTGGTGCACTTTCATTGAGAATAGTATTACTGATACCATCATTCAACCATGTTTCATTGAGAAATAAAAAGTCCAAGTGATGTGTCAAAATAAAATCATTAATTATTAGTGACTTGTTAACAAGAGATCTAACATTAAGAAGAGCTCATCTTAAAGACTTTACTGGAGACACTGGTGGACTTTTTGGATGACATGTTATAGGAGTCAAATTTTTATCTCTATAAAGCTTTTTGCTTTTCTTTAATTTCACAATTTTACCTGTGTTACCTGTCACCACAGGAATTAAAGAAGCTGCATTAACTCCATAGGGCCCTGACTTTTTCTGGTTGTTCCTAAAAATAGAGCTATTGCAGTCTGGACCCAGCACACATCAGACCTGTGTCGCTCTAAGTTGAACACAGCTGGCCTGAGGAGAAGAGTGATCCTGAGCCTGGTATCGTCGAGGAGGGATGGGTGGTGCAGATTGACCATGGTGGGGTAAAGGGTGGGGTGTTAGTCTTGTGCCAGCCAGAACCAGCTCGTTCATCTGGGCAGTTAAATCCAAGAAGGCAGGGGTAGGAGAGAAGCTGGATGAGGTGGAAGTAGGTGAATTTTGGGGTGAAGCAGGTGGGTCCTGAGATGCGGGGGTTGGGTTGACCTCTTCATTTTGGCGATTTTTATTTCTTGCTGGAAGCTCATTGACTCCATGTTCTTTCCTTGTTGTTTTGTTCTCCGATGGTACATGTTGTCCTCTGTCTTTATCAGAACTGATAGCAGTGTGACTGGTGAAGTAAAACAAGTTGGATGTGAAGAGTTTTACTCCAGCCTTGTTTAGACACAGTCCATCTGCTCTAAAAAGATGACGACGTTCCCAAAAAATAGGAAAATTTTCTATAAAATTTAGTGAAAGGGCAGCACAAGCCGAAGACAGAAATTTATTCAAAGAGTAAATCCTTGAGAATTTCAGATCTCCTTTGTGGACTGGAGGTATCGGGCCATTGATGAACACTTTAGGCTGTATACAGCTCACAGTTTTTAGCAGATGGGTGAAATCCTGCTTTAAAACCTCAGACTCCTCCTTGGCTAAATCATTTAACCCAAAATGAATCA
Source organism: Gouania willdenowi (assembly GCF_900634775.1). Lineage (NCBI taxonomy): Eukaryota > Metazoa > Chordata > Actinopteri > Blenniiformes > Gobiesocidae > Gouania > Gouania willdenowi. The sequence continues at coordinate 332 of NW_021144982.1, read as the reverse complement.
CAACATTTTTCAAATGTGGGTAATCTGCAACGATTTGCAAGATTTTGTCAGCCAGGTCTGATACTGTGTCATTCGGTAAACAGATCACTTTCACGTTGCTGCTAAACATCTTCTGAGCATCTTTAACAGAAACGTCTCCCACTATCAGTGTGTGAGGTTGTTGCTTTGGCCTACCATGTAGCTTTTGTTTTCCTGAAGCACTTTCAGTCTTTGCAGTTCCAGAAGGTTGTGTGTTGACCTCATTAGAGCCAGATCCTTGGTCATTCAGCAGTGGGGTGAATCGATTACCCAGTTCTACATGAAACTGGGTTTGTGACTTGGTGATACTCCTG
>NW_021144981.1:192865-239666 GCF_900634775.1 Gouania willdenowi | reverse complement strand
AGTCTCCCAAAAGCCATTTCTTCAACCACAGATCGAGCACTGCTCAGTCTGTAGTTTGTACGTGCGCTGCTCAGGGGTCAGTCTGCCTGTTCCTGAAAATGGTTTCATGAGCCAGTTCTGTATTGGGTATGCTGGGTCACCAATAAGGTAATCTGATCTCAACTGTCTGCATGTTTCAAACTGTAGGCTTCAAACTAATAATAAACTGGAATATTAGCATTTCCTGAAATTCAAGTGAGGATGCATAGCTGAGACACCCCCCCCCCCCCACCCACCCACACACACACCCACACATATCAAAGAACGCAGAATCTGTCACGCCATCCACCAATCAGGAGCCAGCAGAAGGAATATCAGTGTGAATTTCACTGTGACATCATCACACACTGCTGATGACATCATCAGGAGCTGGTCGCACATCAAAGGACTCAGCAGCACATTGAGAATTCTTTAATGAGGGACAACCTTCTGAGAGAGACACAATAACCCACAAACTCCTTGGACTCAGTGAATTTACTTTATATCTGTCACTCTGACAACAGTTATATTTTTGATCTAATGATAGAAGTACATCAGTTCAATGTAAAGAGTCTGGAACAAACATGCTTTGAAGCTCTGAAGGATCACCTCTGTCCAGAAAAATGCATTGGGCTGTGGCAGTTTACTAAGTCTGGTATATTCCCATTTGTTTCAACTGAATATGAGGCCTTTCACTTTATCTGTGAGAATTTTGAGGAGGTTTCACTCTGTGAAGAGTTTTTGCAGCTTGCGGTGCAGGAGCTGGCTGATATCCTGGGTCAGGATGACCTTACTGTGACCCAGGAGAGCACAGTTTATCAAAGTGTTTTAAGATGGATAAACCACATGCCTGAGGAACGACAGGGAGCCATTTCTACTCTGTTACCAAAGGTACGACTGGGTCTGATGGACAAAAGTTACATCACAGACAATGTGCTTAACAATGATGTGGTAAAAACAAACCCTGAGTCCCACCTCTTGGTCTCTGATACCCTTAAAGTCATGTCTCAACCATCATTACTCTGCTCTGAGTCTGGGATCAACAACACCTTGTTTTGCCGTCGCTTGCCAAACGCCGTCTTACTGATGTTTAGATTCTTTTCTAAGACCATAGAGGCCTTTGACTACAGAACTAACAGCTGGATCACAGTTCACACTCATCCCAGTCTGGAAGATTCCATGACTCACTTACTATTCTACAGCACTGTCTTCCTTGGTAGATGCTTCTACATTGTGGGTGGTGGTTTAAGTTGGACCGGCCCCTGTAACAGAGTGTGGAGGTATAACCTAGTCACACACACTTGGCAGGAGATGTCACCAATGCAGGAGCCACGGTACTTAATGAGTGTTACTGAGCTAAAGGGATACATCTACGCTATGGGAGGCTGCAGGGATGATGATGGTACCTTACTCAGAACTGCTGAACGCTACCAGCCCAACATCAACCAGTGGACGTTCATTGCATCAATGAATGAAGGGAGGGAAGATGCCAGCTGCTCCACACTGAACAACAAGATTTACATATGCGGAGGATGGAGTAACGATAGAGTACTGAATACTGCTGAGTATTACAACCCAGACACCAACCAGTGGACACTGATCACTCCTATGGGAACACCTCGGTGTGACCTTGGGGTCGTTGCATATATGAGCCACATTTTTGCAGTTGGAGGAAGCGATGGGTTCAGAGATCTGAGTTCTGCTGAGGCTTATGACCCAGTGACCAACACCTGGTACGATGTCCCTGAAGTGGTCCACACACACAGTTACTTTGACATTGCAGTGATGAACAAGCAGATCTTTGTTGTCTCTTGTAGCACAGGAAACAGAATTGTTGAGTGCTATGACTACACTACAAATACTTGGTCTGTGGTATTTTCTGGCATGAACCACAGCGAGTATGATTGGGTGAGATGCTGTGTGATTTCTAGACTTCCCAACATGGCTGAGTACTGTTCACCTCGTGAACCCATCATACCCAGGACACAGGTCTAAAAAAAGTCTAAACTAGATACTGAGACAGAGAAAATGTTATTTTCCATGATCCTAACTGGGAGTGTAACCTGCTCTGATCAGGTCTGTGTGTATCAATAAAAGTGTTTAAAGACATTAGAAGAACTAATGTGTGAATATATGAATCAGTTCATGTCTCAGCTCAGATGGGATGGTTTTAATCAGCCTGAGTTGATGATAATCTAGAAAAAAAATCCAAAATTTTAGTGGTGACAACATATAGCAGATGTGTAGATGTACTGAATTTAATTATAATTAATGTAGTGGTTAGCACATATTTATTTCATATATCAAGACAAAACAATGCAATTCTGTGACACAACAAACCATTGAAAAAAATAGAACCTAATTTAACATTTAGAATAATGCACTGTAATACAATATAACACTTACAGGTATAGTGTAATTGTCTCGAGGGAACAATAACAACAATGGTGCAAAATCCAAAAGCATTTGTAATATTAATATTCAATTAAGAGAAAACATGTACATTAATTGTAAAGGGTGTGTTTAATGTTTATTGTACCTTTTAAATTATTAATAAAAATAAAAATTGGGGGTTGCAATTTGGCGATGCAGCTCATCCATTGCCTTGGACACAATTCTGTTCAGTTATTACCACTGAGCAGGCTTAATACAGGGCAGACTGCACAGACAGAAACACACAGTACCAAGTACGGAAGTCAAAAAGCTGACATTTCCAGTGTCTTTGAAGCAGGGATATGCATCAAAGAGTTTCATAGGTCAGTCTTCTTCCTTTGTAATATCTGCATCAATGAAAGCCCGTCTAGCCTTGAACTCAAGGTCCAAAATTTGGGCAAAATCGCCTTGGTTGGGTTTTGTGTTGGGATTCTTGTACATTTTGCTCAATGTTTTGTAGTGACTCGCCTGCATCCTCAGACTATAAAATAAGATGGTGAGGCAAAGACGTTTCCACGGAAACACTATTACACTAGCATCAGAGAAGATAAATCATAGTTAGTGGCATGTGTATGAATAAAATATAATGCACAATTATATTAGAAAGTCATTACTTACTTCTCCCACTAGGTTTGACAAAACCAGAAAACAGTTATCATAAAGAGTGTAAGGTACACCTATCAGAGGTCAAACTTCACTTCACCTAAAGTCTAAAAAACAATAACAGTTTGAGTAGAGCAGTGTTTTCTTAATGGACTTTCAGATTTTTTTTAGGAATGGTCAATTACCTATTTCATTTGATCAGCTTAATGTTTTACTTATTGTTAGGAAATTCTAAAAATGTGTTTGATATTGATTATGTGGAAAATGACTGTGTCAGCTGATTTAAGTGGAGACGCTTTTCCTGGGGAAAATAATGAAATCATTTGTAAACACATAAGCAAAATAACAGTAAAACACAGGTCAATATCCAACATTGTGTGCATTACAATGTACTCTGGCACATGAGACAGAGGTAAATATAATATCAGTACAGGTTTAAACTTTTTTAGATGTACACAAATCAGAACTATGACAGAATTGTTCCCACTTTTAGCACAAACCTCCATTTAAACTGTCCTCACTGAGGTCATCATTGCTCTCAATAATTATGGTTGAACTGCTTGTGTCACCACTTCTGTCACCATCAGTGTCATTGTCTGTGTTGTTTGAGCAGAAGAAACTCTTCTTTAACACCCATCGTTGTGGCGTGGAGCCCTGCCTCTTCCTCAGGGACCTCATATTTTGGAGTCACTTGTACATTTTGATGTAGATGGTCAACTATGGTGAAATATTATTAATAATAATAACAATAATAAGTGTTTTTTCTTGTTGCTGTCCCACCCAAAGTTTAGGTTATTAATAGAAAAAACGTTCGGCACTTGTTCCACGGCACTTAAGCAGGGACAGACAACATCCAGCTAACAGTGTGCAACATTAATGTGATCAAAGCTACCAATACAGACGCTAACTTTGCTTATTAATCACCAAATATGAATGAAAAACATGACTTACCCTCCAACACTGACAGTACGGTGTTGTCAAAATCTTCCATGCTGACAGAGTTCTCCTGCTCGCTGAAGCCTTAACACGTAATACCTGGTAAAGACCCACAGAGTGAGCTAGCTAGCTAAAGTTCACATTGGCTAATGTTAGCTAGCTTGTTTAGCAGCCCCTGTGGAGAACATGTGACAAAATACATTTATTTGTTAATATTTCATATCAACAACTGTCCATCATTTATCTGGGGACATGTCTCATGTTGTAGGTGTTTATCACAGATGTTGATGATGACAGAGGCAGGGGGCTCCCACTTAAAACACTGTGGCCCAAGGCAGTGCTACCTTTACCTCAGTCACAGTGGGTGATATGGGGAAAAAAATCATATCACCATTTATTTTTTGTAAAAACACGATCAAAATACAATTTTTTTCATTAAAATCATTTAAATTATTTTAAAGTTATTTACCAATAAAACGAACCAATTCACCTCCTTAAAATCATCACCCTAAATGGAAAAAAGGAATAAAATATAATTTAAGACAAGGTCATTTTCAAATATTTTTTTAAAATTGTATGTAAGCAATTTATCAAACTGGTTCCAAGTACAATGAACATCAAACAAAAGATCTGACATGTTCTTATAGTCACACAGTCTTTTAACTATAGTGTTGTTTGCATGGGTTTTTTCCGGGTACTCCGGCTTCCTCCCACAATCCAAAAACATGACTATAAGATTGAATGGAGTCTTTAAATTGCCCATAGTAGTGAATGAGAGTGAGTGGTTGTCTGTCTGTGTTGCCCTGTGATGGACTGGCGCCCTGTCCAGGGTGTACCCCCACCCAGCGCCCAATGATAGCCAGAGATTGGCACCGGCAGACCCCCGCGACCCTGTCAAACAGGAATAAGGGGGTCTGAAAATGAATGAGTTATAGTGTAGCATTAGCATTAGCATCACTTGCTACATAACAAAGCATCATATCAGTCTAGTGATTTCTATTTGTTATTGAGGTAACACACTCATATTAATAAAATCCTACTTTAAGCAGTGTTTTAACACCTCATTTTACACAGTTTAGACCAGGGGTCCCCAATCCTGGTCCTCAAGGGCCACTATCCAGCATTTTTTAGATGTTTCCCTCTTCCAACACACCTGATTCAAATGATCAACTCATCATCAAGCTCTGCAGAATTCTGATAACAATCCTGTTCATTTCAATCACACACACACACACACACACACACACACACACAATTCTTTAAATATTTATAATTTAAGATGTGTTAGGATCTTTTTTTTTAAGGAATTACTAAAAACTTGTTCTTGTTGATCATACGTTGATATTTTTGAAATGACAATTAGAATAACTTTTGGATATCATATTTATAGATTTCATACTGTTTTCTTTCTCTTGATGAATAGAGTTAATTGACTTTATTTTTTTGTAACACTCCCCAACACTTTACAGTTGTAGCTTGAATAAAAGTCATATTTTTTAGTTAAAAGGTAAATGAACTAATGATCTTAATAACAGACATGGATAACATTATTTCATATATTGTGGAATCATATATACTGTATAGACCCTGGCCCAGAATGCAGAACAGTGGCTGATCACCTGAGGTTATAAAAACAACCTCACCACCTAAAACGTCTAATCAAAGGTGGGGGGGCTGAACTGTACATGGTACGTGGTCTATAGATTTAACTAGGACTCTTTAGAGAGATAATAAAGACATAAATACAATCAAAAATCTGTTCCCTTGTAATCTATATACATATTAGTAGAGGCATAAATTAACATAACACCTGGTTACATTTGTGTTTGTTCTAATTACTGTTTTATTCTAATGATTTTATTTACTTTTCAGTTCTTTGGGTTATTTTCTTACTTTTTTATTCACTTACTTCTTTAATAATCTCTGTCAGTTTGAATATTATGTTACAACTGTGTAAAATATTGTCATTTACCTCTATTTATGTTCTAAAAATCTCACAACTAAAACCCTTATGTGTATTTATACCCTCAGATAGATAAATAATATTTAAACATGGATAGAAATTATAACTTGAAATATTTAAAAAAATCATAATCAACCTTTGAAATGTATATAAATGTAGTTTTTTGTTCACAGGATACAGACATCACCAGCTGAGAACAGAAACCATTGTACCAAGTATTTGATTCAGTCTAGGACATGTGTAACAAACACAGAGTAGCCACACCAAACGCCATTATTAAACCTATATTTATCCCTTTTTTTTTGCCATATTTTTGCTCCTTTTAATGCATTTTTGCTACATTACTCCCTTTCCTGCCACTTCTCCATCAAATTTCAATGCCTTTTCTGCACATTTTTTCAACGTTCAAGACATTTTCGGCACATATAAACCCTTGTCACCACTTACTTATGTTGACCAATTATTGTCACGTTTATCATCTTTTCACCATATTTCATGCTTATTTTGGCCAATTTAACCTCATTCACGATTTTTCATGCCCATTATTTGCCAGTTCAAACTAATTGTTCCTAATTTTTAAATTACATTACCCATAATTTGCGAATATTAATAATTTTTTGTGAATTTTAAAATCTCTTTTCAGCATCTTTTCCACAGTTTTTGGTCACTTTTAACCCATTTTATTTCTGATTAAAACAATGATTTACATCTTTAAAATGACTACAAACTACGGCGCAAATAATAACGAACAACCTGGATAACAGTAGATATTATTAAGATAAATAAATGTGGTTATCACAGATTCATAGAACAATAAACTATCATTTTACTGACTTTATCGATGCTCCCCAAACATCTCTCCCCTTTATTTCCCCTCATAGATGGTCTTGTCTCCACATGACTGTTCTTCAATGTTCATGCCTGTGATCAACCACCTTCAGGTACAGTGGGGGTCCCCGGTCTCTGGAACCTTTATTTTTGAGGGTCATTGGCTGAAAAGTTTGAGAACTTTTCTTTATAACATTGTAGATGTAGATCATTAGGTTGAGGTTGATCTGCATTAAAACATCTACTGACGTCTGTAATAAAGTTCTCTGAATACAAACCTGTGGATAATATAAAGGAGGAGATGATCATTTAAATAAATCCACTTTTAAGGCTCGATTATTGTTTTATTTTGTTATACAGTTACAGTTCAATCTGTAGATCACACATCTTTGAAGGTATGATGGTGCAGTGAAGTGTGACACAGCTCTTGGAAACGATGGGTTGGGGGTTCGCGTCCCGCTACAGTTTTTGGTTATGACATTTATTAGGACGTTGAGATGACTCTAGCGACAATATTACATTAAAAATCAATATAAATGATGTGATATGAATCAGCATTTACTGTCTTTATATCCAGTGTAACAGGAGGACTCTCTATGCAGACATCCTATGCTGCTGACACGTCTCCTCAGACACATTTTATTCATATTATTCACCGCTCGTCACATCACTGAAGCAATAAAGTGATGAAGTGACCAAAATGTGTGACTAATTACGGGTGATTTAAGCCACTATAGTCACTAAAGACTGAACACACCTTTAGAACAGGCTCATATTCATCAAACACTGACTTATTTCACCCATTAGGGTGAATAAATCACTCTGTTCCTTTTGGTTGTCATGGCAGTTTGAGTAATCTCTGATCCATTGATGATTGTTTTTTATCTCGCGCGTGCACGTAAGTAACCCAAGGTTTACATACTCAGGGTTGATTAACCCACTTCATACCAGCTGTAATGGAATCAGATAAACAGAGTTTCCCATCATGGGGTATGTTGACCCAGCGTTTATGGATAAACTCAGAGTTTGTTAACCCTCCTTTATGGAACACCCCTCTGCTGAACAGCACACAGAGCTGTGTTTAACACTGACATGTGTCCCCTACTATTATTATTATTATTATTATTAAAGTGTCCAAGCCCTTTAACTTTGTCCACCTTTGGTGGTGCAGAGATTGTTGTTTTGACAAGTACTTGGTTGATAAAAGATATGAAAATAATTTGTTAGTGTTTCTGAATTATTTGCTCTTTAATCCAGAAAATAAACAGGGAATTGTGAATACAAAAAAAACACTATTAAAATGAAAATACAGAAAACCCATTCACAAGAGCCCCAGGAGTAGTCGAAAAACTGTTTGCTACTCCCTGATTAACCACACCTGTGCAATCACCATGGCAACATAAATAACCTGCATGACCCGCCCATCTACGGGTTACGTAGATGCTAAACATATTATACTGAGGTAGCTCAGAAATGAATCATGGCTCCTACAATTATTATTGTTTGGATCTTTAATTCAAACCTCTGAAAAGGGTTGCCAGGCAATGTTACGATTTGTTAGTTTTTATTCAAACTTCATTGACCACAGACCACAGTTCAAGTAGTTTTCAACCAATATTTTAATCTTTAGATCGATTGGAGTTCAGAGTGATGCAAACGTCCAGATACACAGTGGGTGGGGCTTAAGGAGGGGGCGTAGTCTCACTGCCAGGGGGCAGAGAAACGCTCACTAGGCCACCACCCCACACCCAGAGCCAAGGCTGGGTTTGTTGGTTCCACCCCCTTGGGATGAGGGGCCTCTGACTCCGCCCCCTCTGGGTGCTCCAGGGCGAGGACGAGCATCTCCGCGCTCAACTTCACGCGGCGAACGCGTCTTTTTCTTCTGGACATTCAGACGCACGTTGTCAAACAACTCAATAGGTCTGCTGCTGAGGATCTTCTGGACCGGCTCAGAATCGTTAAACACCACGAAACCAAAGTTTGGATGTTTTTCTCTGCTGATGATCTTAAAATCCAACACTGAGCCGAACTGTTCAAAGAACTCCATCAGTTCGGGCTTTTCCACGTCGTGAGGAATATTTCCTATGAACAGCTGATGAGCGTCAGGATAACGAACCATCCTTCGACCTTCAGACTCTCTGCTCTCAACTTCACGCAGCGAACGCGTCTTTTTCTCCTGGACATTCAGAAGCACGTTGTCAAACAACTCAATAGGTCTGCTGCTGAGGATCTTCTGGACCGGCTCAGAATCGTTAAACACCACAAAACCAAAGTTTGGATGTTTTTCTCTGCTGATGATCTTGAAATCCAACACTGAGCCGAACTGTTCAAAGAACTCCACCAGTTCGGTCTTTTCCACGTCGTGAGGAATATTTCCTACGAACAGCTGATGCGCGTCAGGATAAGGAACAATCCTTCGACCCTTAGGTCTCTGAGGTCCCTGTGTGGAGCTCTGAGACTCACACTTTACCTGCACTCTGGGCTGTGTTGTGGGCGGGACTTTAACCTTGTGGGGGAGGATTCTTGACACTGGGACGGCTCCACAGGGTGGGAGGTACTTACTGGTAACGTACGCCCAGGAGAACGACCTGTTATTCTCAGGGGTGGGCTCCGGGAGGTCTGAGGAGCTTTTTTCTGTTATGTCCTCCAGCTCCTCCACGTCCTCCTCAGACTCTTCAGGAGGTTCAGAGTCAGAGTCCTGAAAGACCTCATCCTGGTACATGAAGACATCATTGTGGATATAGAATTTGTTTGAGGTGGTTCCCTCCGGAGCCAGGACCAAGGTCTGCGCAAACCTCCTCGTGGGCTGCATGTTGTTAGACAGCTCCCCCATCACCTGCACCACCACGCCCTCGTTCAGCATGGAGTGGGCGTCCATGTGACAAATCTCAGTGTGACAGTCCTTGAAACTCAGCTCCATCACCCGCTTCTGGATCTCCAAATTTCCGTAAACAGCCCCTGCTGGTTTGCCTTTGGAGTCCAAACCTCCGTGAATGTACGACGAGTCCTTCCCATAGAACCTGTGCAGGTTCTCGGGCTCCTTGTTCAGTACGGTGTAATACTGTCGGACAAACACTCGCCCGACCACCTGGGCACTTGGCTTCTCCATCACAATTTCTTTGATCAGCTGAAGTCAACAGGCTGTGCGCTCTTGACGATGGTCCAAAGTATAGGCTTTGATGTTTACCCGTGGAACTTTTAAAACTTAGTAACCTTTTCACTGCTTTTGAGGCTTTGATATCTACCCGTAGGACTTTTAGAACATGGCACTATCATCTTTTCAGTTACCAGGACTACCTGTCAACAGAGGTCTTCTAACTTATTCTGAGTTACCATGACTACCTGTCAACATCAGTTCTTTCCATTTTAACTCAGATTAATAATTCATATTGTGAAATATTAATTGTCTAGACCTATTAGTTTTATGAAGTGACCTCGAACTGAACAATTATTATTATTATTATTATTATTATTATTATTATTATTATTATTATTATTATTATTATTATTATTATTATTTATTAATAGTATTATTACTACACTGCTATCATGTTACATGATCAATCACCTTATCAATCCATCACTATACAAGCAGCTCCAGGTCAATGGGCTCCTTTGGCTGCTTTACTACTGTAGATTTAATGCTGCAAAACCATCAGATTTAAGGGCTTCTTAAATATGAATTATAGTTCCATTGGTGTTCACAGGTGTATGATTGATACATGCTGTCTTGGTGCATTGGTTAATATTTATCATGCAGTACTGAGGGGGTGTGCACTAGTGCATGATAGATCTACTTTTCTATGGCCTTCCTTTGTAAATGAGAACCTGTCATTATCACAGCCCCCAATGACCCTACTTACCTATTCTACACATATACTGGGATTCAATGCTATTGGTTTTTTTTACAGGTCATGATTTAAAACACACAACTGCGTTAGACCATAATCAGTATATAATAAGAAAAAGTAGATATAGTGTAAATGACCTTTTTCTTTAACAATAGGGCTGGGCGATTTGGACCAAAACTCATATCTTGATGTTTTTTCCTCAAAAGGACATTATACGATATATATTTCAATATTCTAAAGTCAAAGTCTGACCAGAAAGACAATTCTGGGTTAAATTTGCTGATGAAAAATTCCACACAGGCACATTTATTAACAAACAGCTGCACAATATGTGCTACTTTGGGCTTTTTCCTCCTCTAAGGGACAGCACGTGTGAGTGAGTTCTGTAGTGTGGCTTGTTTGGAGGAAGGTCTTTGTTAGGACACATTCAGTGATCAACAACAACTCCTAAAACGAGTATTTTAATACAAAATAACCTATAAAAATATATATGTATCTCAGCAATATGGATACATTGTAAAGAAGAACACTTTTTAATTGTACTCTATGAATAATATTAAATACTTGTTTGATGTGATTTTTACTGTGTGATTGAATAAATAAAAAGAAGTTACAAAAATATAGATATATATGGATATAGGCAATATTGTTTTTTTCTATATCGCCAAAAAAGAAACTCAATATATGTTGAATCACGATATATTGTCCAGCTCTATGTAACAATCACATTTATTGTCATTAACAATAAAATAAGGAGGCACTTTTACTTTACAGCCATGGGTTTGACACTGTCAGGGACTAGGCTGAGGATCACCTTCAGCTAGTGGGAGGGTCACATGTTCTGGGCGTTCCTGTCAGCACCACACCTGTAGTCAATCTGCTATAATCACATCACCTATATATATCCTGTCTGTGTGTATCTTCCTTGTTGGTCTGTTAGTCTTTCACGTCTGGTCCGTCCTACTCGTCAGTCTGGAGTCCAGGTCGGCCGCACACCCCAGGTTGAGGATCGCCCTGTTCCTCACGTCAGTCGGTGCTATATGTGGTTAAAATAAAGACTTTGTAACACAATCCTGCCTCTGAGTCCTGCAATTGGGTCCTGTCTGCTACCCGTGACAGAACAGACCAACCATGATGGACCCAGCAGACTCTGACCAGCTTCGAGGAGCGATCAGGAAGCAGGGGAGCCGCCTCACTCAACATGATGAGCAGTTGGCTGGGTTAACGGCGGGGCTCCAAGATCTTTCACGTCGACACGTTTCAATGGAAACACAGTTAACTCAACTCACCGAACAGGTCCAGATGCTCATCACTCGTTTCTCAGCTCCGGAGGCCCCGATCCTCCCATCGGTTTCGCCGGCTGCCGCCGCCGCAGCGATCCCGTCTTCACAGCTGTCAAACCCAGCGCGCTTCTCTGGGGACTCCGGAGACTTGCGACCCTTCCTGGTCCAGTGTGGTCTCCATTTCGAAATGCAGCCAGGCGCATTTCCAACAGAGAGGTCCAAGGTGGCGTATATGATTTCCCACCTATCGGGGAGAGCAGAGGCTTGGGCCACCGCGGAGTGGAATAGCCGATCTCGGCTGTGTGAGTCTGTGGACGTGTTTGCTGACGCGCTGTCAAAGATCTTTGATAGACGCCCTGGTGGACAGGAGGCGGCACGGGCGCTGGCAGCGCTGCGTCAGGGCAGAAGGTCAGTGATTGACTACGCAATCGAGTTCCGGACTCTCTCCGCGGACTGTACCTGGAACGAGGCCTCACTGAGGGACACTTTCCTCTATGGGCTGACCGGGCCTGTCCGTGATCAGCTGTTTCCGATGGATCTCCCGGAGGACTTGGATTCCCTGATCGCCCTGGCTGTCAAGATGGATAATCGTCTGGCGGTTCGTGAACGCCTCAGGCAGACGGATGCGCCGAGAGGAGGAGCCACGAACGCACGTGAGGACCACGCCCCTCTCCGCCCCGCTCCGCAACAGGAGCGATCACTCACCGCTGCACAGCATCCAGACGAGCCGATGCAGCTTGGCCGCACCGGCATCTCCACACAGGAGCGACATCGGCGTCTAACCAGCGGCCTGTGTCTGTACTGCGGCCAGCAAGGGCACAGAGCTGCAGTTTGCCCGTTAAAAGATCAGTCTCACCTGGGTTAAGGTGGGCTCCGGTGAGACTTAAGAATTCCTCCACTGCACCTTTAAGAAGACTGACGCCTGCTAAACTCAGGTTTGATAGCACCACTGTAAACGTTGACATTTTCATTGATTCAGGTGCAGATGAGAACTTTATGGACATTAAGTGGGCTGAGCAACACAATGTTCCCACTGTACCGTTACCATCGCCTTTAAAGGCTTTTGCTTAAGATGGACATGAAATTGTTTCCATTGATGAAAAAACACTTTCAGTTGAATTATTGTTTGGATCCTCCCATGTTGAAAACATTTCTTTTCATTTAGGTCTGAGTCCATCTTACCCAGTTATTTTGGGCCTTCCTTGGTTACAGATACACAAGCCCCATATTGACTGGGAGTCGGGAGTGATTTTGAGTTGGGGAAAGGAATGTCCTGAACAATGTCGGCCTTTAGTTAATATTGCAGCGATTGATATTTCAGAGTATCCAGACCTGGATCGAGTTCCCAGCTGCTATCATGATCTGAGAGAGGTTTTTAATAAAGATAAAGCTACGTCGCTGCCACCTCATCGTCCTTATGACTGTGCCATTGATTTATTACCGGGAACCACTCCCCCCAGGGGTCGTATTTACTCACTCTCACAACCTGAGAACCAAGCTATGAGGGAGTATGTTGAGTCTGCTTTAAAGGCAGGTATTATTAGGCCCTCATCCTCCCCTGCAGGAGCAGGATTTTTTTTTGTCGGAAAGAAGGATAAAACACTTAGGCCATGCATTGATTACAGGGGTCTGAATGAGATTACGGTTAAGAATCGTTACCCACTGCCCCTTATGACATCGGCTTTTGAACGTCTGCAGGGTGCCAGAGTATTTACTAAACTGGATTTACGTAATGCTTATCACTTAGTCCGGATTAAACAGGGGGACGAGTGGAAGACTGCTTTTAATACTCTGTCAGGCCACTATGAGTACTTGGTGATGCCTTTTGGGTTATGCAATGCTCCTGCAGTTTTCCAAAACCTGGTCAATGATGTGCTGAGAGAAGCGCTAAATAAGTTTTTGTTCGTGTATTTGGACGATATTTTAATTTTTTCTTCTGACCTAGCTAGTCATGTCGGTCATGTTCGGTTTGTTTTGGAGCACCTCCTGAGTAACCGTTTATTTGTGAAAGCAGAGAAATGTGTGTTTCATGCTCTCTCAACTTCTTTTCTCGGACATGTAATCTCTGAAGGTCAGATTGAGATGGACGAGGGGAAGGTCAGAGCTGTGGCTGAATGGCCGATCCCGGGTAACCGCAAACAACTTTTGCGTTTTTTGGGGTTTGCTAACTTTTATCGGAGGTTTATTAGAGGATTTAGCTCCATTGCTGCGCCTCTGCATGCCTTAACTTCTCCCAAGGTTCCGTTTTCTTGGAATCCCTCGGCTGAACGAGCATTTTCTGTACTCAAGGCCAGGTTCACATCTTCACCTTTGCTGTGTATTGCAGATCCAGGGAGGCAGTTTGTGGTGGAGGTGGATGCTTCAGATGTGGGTGTTGGGGCGGTTCTGTCTCAGCGGAGCGTTGCAGATGGTAGGGTGCATCCGTGTGCCTTTTATTCCAGGCGCCTGACCCCTGCTGAGCAGAATTATGACATTGGCAACCGAGAGCTCCTGGCCATAAAGTCTGCATTAGAGGAGTGGAGGCATTATTTGGAAGGTGCGGAGCACCCCTTTGTGGTATGGACTGACCATAGGAACCTTGAGTACATAAAATCAGCCAAGAGATTAAACTCTCGTCAGGCACGGTGGGCTCTGTTTTTTACCAGGTTCAATTTTGTGGTGTCATATCGCCCTGGTTCAAAAAATGTGAAGCCTGATGCTCTTTCCCGTGCCTTTGAGCCGGATCCGGCTCCTCGTTCCCCCACGCCTATCTTACCTCCTACCTGTGTGGTGGGGCGGTGACGTGGGAGATTGAGGAGCGGGTTCGGCGGGCTCTGGAGGGGGCAACGATACCACCAGGTTGTCCTCCTAATCGCCTGTTTGTGTGTTCCCCACAACGATCTGGGGTCATTCAATGGGCCCATACTAACCGTTTGTCTTGTCACCCAGGAGGTCAGCGCACCCTGTTCACGGTGAGGCAACGTTTTTGGTGGCCAGGAATGAGCAGGGATGTCCGTGAGTATGTCAGTGCCTGTCCTGTTTGTGCACGTAACAAAACCTCTCGTTCTCGCCCCTCTGGTCTTTTACAGCCACTCCCGGTACCCACCCGGCCATGGGCAGACCTGTCCATTGACTTTGTCACTGGTCTCCCTGAGGCAGAGGGGTTTACTACCATTCTTACTGTGGTGGACCGGTTCTCCAAGATGGCCCACTTTGTGCCATTGGTGAAGCTCCCATCGGCCAAGGAGCTAGCAGAGGTGATGTTGACTAATGTGTTCCGCCTCCATGGGTTCCCACGGGACATAGTATCGGACAGGGGACCTCAGTTTGTGTCTCGTTTTTGGAGGGAGTTTTGTAGACTGTTGGGAACGACCGTGAGTCTTTCTTCCGGTTACCACCCCGAGTCTAATGGCCAAACGGAGAGGGTAAACCAGGAGTTGGAGTCCATCCTTCGTTGCCTGGTCTCTGACAGCCCGGCTTCTTGGTACAGGCAGTTGGTCTGGGTAGAGTATGCCCATAATTCTCTTCCCTGTTCTTCCACTGGGCTGTCTCCCTTTGAATGTGTTTTTGGTTACCAACCTCCCCTGTTTCCTGCCTTAGAATCAGAGGTTAGTGTACCGTCTGCTTTGATGTTGGTGCGGCGTTGCAAGCGTGCTTGGCTTAAAGCAAGAAGCAGGCTCCTGCAGTGCTCTGCAGAGCGTAAAAGGCTCGCAGATCGGCGTCGGGTTCCCGCCCCTGCTTACTCTGTCGGCCAGCGCGTGTGGCTCTCCACCCGGGACCTGCCTATCCGCTCGGAGGCCAAGAAGTTATCCCCTAAGTTTATTGGACCCTATCCGATAGTTAAGCTGGTTGGTCCCTCTGCAGTTCGCCTTCGCCTGCCTCGCTCACTCCGCGTCCACCCCACCTTTCATGTTTCCATGGTTAAACCTGCTAGGGTTAGTCCACTGGTTCCCTCCTCTAGGGCCCCTCCTCCTCCCCGGGTTGTAGATGGTGAGGTGGTTTATACTATCAGGCGGCTCCTGGCAGCTCGTCGGCGGGGACGTGGTCTTCAGTACCTAGTTGACTGGGAGGGGTATGGTCCTGAGGAACGTGCATGGGTTCCCTCTAGGGACATCTTTGACCCGGACATGGTGAGGGATTTCCATCGCCAGCATCCTGAAATGCCTGGGCCGTCTGGGGACGGTTGTGGAGGGGGGGGTACTGTCAGGGACTAGGCTGAGGATCACCTTCAGCTAGTGGGAGGGTCACATGTTCTGGGCGTTCCTGTCAGCACCACACCTGTAGTCAATCTGCTATAATCACATCACCTATATATATCCTGTCTGTGTGTATCTTCCTTGTTGGTCTGTTAGTCTTTCACGTCTGGTCCGTCCTACTCGTCAGTCTGGAGTCCAGGTCGGCCTCACACCCCAGGTTGAGGATCACCCTGTTCCTCACGTCAGTCGGTGCTATATGTGGTTAAAATAAAGACTTTGTAACACAATCCTGCCTCTGAGTCCTGCAATTGGGTCCTGTCTGCTACCCGTGACAGACACCCCTCTGTGTAGAGTTTGCATGTTCTCCTCATGCCTGTGCAGTATTTCTCTATTGGTACTGTAGCTTCTTCACATACTGTAGCTCAAAAACATGTACTGTATGAAATTCACAACACCTGTTTTTACTACGTTTGACACTTTTTAAAATATTTCTGGCAGGCTGCTTTTAGACCCCAGACCATACATTTGACACTCGTGGTTTAAAGTGTAATACCATAATGCTATTTTGAATGTTGCCGTTGCACTTTAATATTTCAATAAAAGCATTCTTACAATAGTTAAAGAAAAATGTTGTTATAATAATTGTAAAGCACTTATAATGTTTGAAAAGTGCTGTTATGATGTTTGAAAAGTGTTGTGATGTTTTAAGAAAAGCAATGTTTTATAATTGAAGAAAAGTACTGTTATAATATTTGAATAGCCTTCATTTTCCATTATGTACATATATGTACAGTAAGTTACACTGTTTGTTCAAAACGTATTTTAAAACCTGTTCAGATGTGAACTTTAGTAAATAAATGTTTATTCTTCTGTTTTCCAGTTGTGTGACTTGTGATAAATCTATATTATCTGGTCATATTTATCAAATGAAATAAGCATCATTTACGTAATTATGAGTAATACAACTTGATACAATTGATTACATTTTAAGATTCAAATCTACATATATTTTTCATAACAGTAAATATTACAAATATATAAAATGTACTTCATATTTTCATGTTGGTGATATTTCTGTTTATAACAAACAACATTGACTTAATATCTTCATTAATTTCAAGTTATGTACATTTTACTTGATAGTGGCATTAACTTTAACTTAATATTAGTGAAATAAAGTGTATTTTTCAGTGTGAGAGAATAGAGCCCACGTCATGTGTGGTGTGGGGGGCCAGCCAGCAACACAAGTTTCATGTCCCTTGATGAAAAAAACTGCATTTAATGTTGCTTTGGACCATAATCGTAAATGAACCATTATCTTGAACCCTTAAGTAGCTTACAGTAAAATAATTACATCAGTAAAGTGATTTTACAGCATGAAATGATTTTAATGCAAACGCTCATTGATACAATACCCCCCATACTCCAGTATCACTTTTCATTTTAAGACAATTGTACAAGAAATCTAAAATATCCACTTATCAACCACTTATTAAATACAATGATGTGACTAGAATCTGGTGGGAGGACCTTTATTAACATTGAAATGCTGTGAACATTCCTACTAGGACTGGGTGTCTCAATATATTTTCTCAAAATGTTGATAATATATAAATCTCAGTAATATTTCAAATGATGTATGACCAGAAAGACAATTCTGGATTAAATTTGCTGATCCAAAATGATACACAGACACATTTATTAACAAACAACTGCACAATATGTGCTACTTTTGGCTTTTTCTCCTGTAAGAGACAGCACGTGTGAGTGAGTTCTGTAGTGTAGCTTGTTATGGTGAAGGTCTGGGTTAGAACGCACTCATTAATCCATCTAACTGACATTTACATGTGTCTGAGAAGTAAAAGCAGTGACTCATAAAACTAGTATTTTTATACAAAATACAAAATATATCTATAAATGCAATTTTCTAGTTTTCTATATCGCCAAAATAGAAAGTGATTTACGTGATTCTTTCCGCTGTGGTAGACGTTCAAATCTCAGTTACTAATTTAAAGGAATGTGTAACTGTGTCACATCCTGCTGCTCTTTAGGAAGATAAACCCTACATCACATTTTATAACATATTTACACCAGTTCTTTGTTGTTTCATCATAACGTCTTCATCCATCTCTCTTATGAGTTGTTTCCTGGTTTGTTGCCGCTGTCGGCACTAATTTAATTTAATTTAATTTAATTTAATCAAATCAAATCAAATCAAATCAAATCTAATTTAATTTAATTTAATTTAATTTAATTTAATTTAATCAAATCTGATTTAATTTAATTTAATTTAATTTAATTTAATTTAATTTAATTTAATCAAATCTGATTTAATTTAATTTAATTTAATTTAATCAAATTTAATCAAATCAAATCAAATTTAATTTAATTTAATTTAATCTCCAGGCCATTTCAGGTCGCAGTTTACATTTAATTATTAATTATTATTACATTAAAATATGGGATATTTACAGGAAAGAGGGGTAAAATACTGGAGTTTCACGGCCAAAACTTGATACAAGAAAGTGGGAATAAACAAACAGGTTTGTTTATTCCCCTTTTCTTTTTCTTTTTCTCATGGCCCGGCCCACCGGCCCAATCCCCGGTGTCCCTGGATGCCAGTCCACCCCTGCCAAGATGAGACTGTTTTCTTCCAACCATAACATTAGGAATACTCTCAGGTGATTGGATGTGAAGGGATTATTGTATTTCTTCAGCCTGTACTGTTAGTCTGACAGACTTATTGTTTGTAGGCTGTTCTCATTTTACAGGTGAAAAAAACACATGAAAATAGTGGTGGGAAGTTGTGACTGGGTCATAGATTATTGAAGCTCATCTGTGTTACCTGAAATAAGAGTCTCTGCAGAGTCTCCATCTTGTGGCTCACTTGGTGATGCTTTTCAGGTTGTTTTTAATGTTACTCAAAGCAGTTTTGGGATTTTTATCATCCACAGTTTGTGATCTGTGAAGATCATCAGAGATGCAAAAACCAGACGAGCTTTTTAACCCAGACACTAACGTTGAAACTCTATCATCACTCTCTATTACAGTCCTAATCAAAGCCATAGCAGAGGCTGACATAATCTCAGCCTCTACCATGTCATCATGTCTACTTGGTTTAGATACATTTAGGTCATTCAGGGAATACGCTGACTCATATGTTTTTCATTATATAGCTCCAAATAGCTGAAGCTGTGCATTTCTGCTGGTATTTACAGTGAGCTGAAGGAATGTTTCTAGTCTGTGTGTGTGTATATTAGACTGTAGTTTGCCCTGAAAGGAGCTCAGCTTTGTTAATAACTACATATTTTATTTATAACCTTGTCAACAATGAGGAAGCAAAGTGAAGTTAATCAGGAAACATGCAAGAGTTTTAATAAATAGATCAAAAGGACAAAATATACTAATTTAGTAAATATGAATGAAATAAATTTCAGTCAGGACTGCTTTAGTCAAAATAAATGATTTATTTACAATAAATGTGCATGAGGATTTGTATAGCGCCTTTGAGTGCTTTACATGGATACGCATATAATCATATATTTGGTGGTATGGGTCTGTTCTGGGACCTCCTTGTCCTTTCCATGAGCTTACATGGAAAGCCGGAGGCAGGGAGAGCACTCCTCCCTGACCTTCCCTGAGCCCTAGCTAAAGGCTAAAGCAAGGAGAGTGGTTTAGCAGAAACCCCCTGGAACAGATCACAGCATATGTTAATGATTAAAAAATGACACCCAGTTACTTGGCTACATACTGACCAGGAGGAGTTGGGGCGGAGGTGGGTTGCCCAATGCTTGCTGAGGAGGTAAAAGGCAGCTGTCGTGGTTTAAGTCATGCTTCCTGTATGCTGTGACCAATAATGGGGGCCAATTTGTTGACTGAAGGTGTGGCTGGCTTGACGTCAGAGGCCTGCCTAAACTAACGCTATGCTCAATTAATAAATGTCCCCATCCTATGATATGTAGTCAGGTAGTGTGGTTTGTTTAATTAGAAAAAAAATAAAATTTAGTCCTGATGTCATTTTAATGCACTTTGAGAAGCTTTAGAAACTAAATTAGATGTAAAAAAAAAAAAAAAAAAAGAAACCTGTATTGTGTACTGTAGAACTAACACATTGTTTTTATGTGAGGAAACCTGCACCTCAGTGTCTGTCTTGAGATATTGGAGATACTTTTTCAAAATTAATTGATAAATAAAGACACATTACTGTTTGTCTTTCAGAGTACAGTCTGTGCAGAAACTGTAGTTTAACGTATATGACTCGTAGGAAGCATTAAAATGATAATGAATCTTATCAGTGATGAACAAAATCTGCCTCCTGCAGCAGTCGAGAGTTTAGATCCTTTCTCTGTCGCACTCGTTTCCTCTTTCTTTGCACTTTGAATAAATAATGTGAATTTATTTAGGATAGATTCTCTTTTCTGTTTGTCTATTGAATAATCACTGAACAATTGGTAACAATTTCCGAATTTTTGGAGACCAAAGTGCATGTGATAATTATTGAAATGTGGTGAAACGACCCTTGTGTTAACAATGACCTTCCTTCAGTGAAGGCCTTTTCTGGTAAAAACACTGACCACATCACAATTTCTGATGCATCCACTACGCTTTTAGAAATCCAACGTAAAAGTATTTGGGGAGGTGAAAAAGAATGTGTTAATCTGTGTGTTCATTTATTATTGACAAATATGAATCAATACTTATATTTCCAAAGATCAATTAATTAATTAATTAATTATTAAATTAATTAATTAATTATTATTAAATCGGGCTTTCGTTATTGGAATTTGTCTTCTGCACTTTAACCCATCCCTGAGGAACAGTCGGCCACCCTTTTGCGGCGCCTGGGGAGCAGTTCGGGGTTAAGGGACTTGCTCAACATCCCACAGTGACGGCCTCGGTGAGGCTTGAACCGGCAACCCTCCGATTACAAGCCCTGCGTCCTTAACCACTAGGCCACCACTCCCTATGACATTCTGTGAAGCTCATTAACATTACAACAAAGCTGAGAATGTGAGTACAGTATCATTTAAATGTTTGGGGTTTAAAACTTTAAACTTGTGAAATATTAGATTTGCACAGTTTATTTATGATAAACTAATGTCAAATGTTTCAATTTTCTAAATAAATGTTGCTGGTCTCTCTTTAAAACAGATGAACATGATGTGTTAGAGCAGATATGAACAACTTTCATCAGAAATAAGGGTAAAAAAAGAAAAATCTATTTAGTTTATTTAGTTACTATCATGCTTAAAATGTAAATAATGTATATATAATAATTGCTCCACTATTTTTGAATCTGTCAAACACCTTTAATGGTTGGTTTTCTTTAACTCTATGACAAAGTTGTCTATGATGTATTTGCAAACACTCATCTCACGTCATATATTTAAATCCAGCTTCAGGTCGTCCAGTTTGTTTTCCAGGGAAAAGACATTAGAACACAGGATGGAAGGAAGCGGCGTTTTTTGAGGATTAGCTTTTAGCTTGGTTGCTAGCCCCGCTCGGCATCCCTGCTCCTGCTTCTGATCACACCGCTTATGTCTCCTCTGCTGGCGGACACCGCTGGTACGAGACTCCACTGCTTCACAGGCTGCTGGTTGTAGCTGGCTCCGTAGGAGGTCCAGATCTTCACATCTACCGGACTATAACTCTTTGTTTTGCCTAAATCTAAGATTTCCTGGTGGTCGTATTATATTTTATAGTAACTACGCTGCAGGTTCACTGAGAAATGATTAGAGGTGACTGAGTTATCTGCTGATATATATCTGTTGCTAACGCGAGCCTCTACAGACGCAGCCTGTAGAGATGTTATAGGATACATGGGGTGAAGCTGCCCCGTGTAGTTAGTACCACCTAACTCTACAAACTTCTAGAAGATTTAAGGTCTTCTGCTGTGTGTGGGCTTGGTGAAATCCAGGTAGCTGATGATATATGCCTGAGACGGTGTTGTTCAGGGACGACTTCTTCTTCCTGTGTTTTATGGCAGGTGGCACTCTCAGGGATGGCTCTGCTGTAAATAGACTTATACTCAAAAAGGTACTACAGGTTGGCCAGGCC
Organism: Gouania willdenowi; assembly: GCF_900634775.1. NCBI lineage: Eukaryota > Metazoa > Chordata > Actinopteri > Blenniiformes > Gobiesocidae > Gouania > Gouania willdenowi. The sequence goes on along the minus strand of NW_021144981.1, from coordinate 217,519 downwards.
AGCAATATTTATTAATGTTTATATAACTATATAATCTAAAAATAACAATATAAAACAACTCATATGGCATGACAGCTAAGGACATGTTTCTTAACACTCAAATTAAGATTTTAAGGATTTCAAACATATTTAAAAACTGAAAATGTACAATATTTCTATATATTGCACCTTTAATAAGGTTCCTCCTGTCAGGGTTTGGTGTAGGTGTGGACCTAAACACAGAGAAAGATGGAGGCAGAATGCAGGCATAGCATTCCTGGAAACAGTCCATGTTTATTCCAAACTAAAAAACTCAAAGGGCAGCACAAAGAAACCAGGGAACAAACACAGCAGGACATGAGGAAGGTAGACATTGACAATGAACCAGCAAACATTCAGTGTTCAAGCACTCAGCTAAATAGTAGAGGAGGCCTGATTGGGAACGGGCCACACCTGGGTGGAAACATGAGGGAGCTAATCAGTCACACACCAAGCACACAGACATCACTGGGGGGTGGAGCCACAAGCAGGAAACCCTGGAACACAGAGACAAGAGTTACAGTAGAAAACAGAATAAACAAAGACTCAGAACACAAGGACTAAACACAAACTAAACAGAAGCTGACACCTCCATCCTGTTTAAAATACTGATGATTCAGCAGAATGGCTTTGAGCCTGCTGGACACAAACAGCTTGGGTCAGTCCTTTTTTTACTGGTTACATGATGAATTATCAATGAAGAGAGACTGTTTCACTTTAATCTAATCCTCTATCATTAACCTTCTAAATGAATCCTTTAGAAATCATTTTTTAACGTTCTGACCAACAGTGTGCATTAGTTTGAGCTCTACTTCTCCCACTGATCAGTTGATGTCTCCACTACTGACCTGAGGGCCATTGTTGGGGTGTTGGGAAGCATCAGTAGACAGTCCCATGTCTGACGCTCACTGTTGTCATACAACACAAACTCTCTGATCTTGACTTTTACTCCACTGTTGAAGTCAGCAGACAGCTTCATGAATCTGACTGTGTGATTGTCCTCCATCCTCACCTGGTAACACAGAGAAACTATTAGGTCAGCACAATGTTTTAACTAAATATACAAAAACTCACCCATTCACAACATTGACAATCAGAAATTAAATGAAAACTAAAATAAATCAGAGGTCACCCAATTAACACACTTCTCGCAGGCTTAAAATACATATTGTTAAAGCTGCAGTATGTACTTTTTTTTTTTTTTTTTTGTTGCTTCATTTGGTCATAAATCTGGGGCGACCGTGGCTCAGGTGGTAGTGGGTCGTCTTCTGATCGAGAGGTTGGGGGTTCGATCCACTACCTGACTATGTGTTGAAGAGTCCTTGGGCAAGACACTGAACCCTAAGTTGCTCCCAGTGGTTGACTAGTGCCTTGCATGGCAGTCCTGTCCCACTGGTGTGTGAATGTGAGAGTAATTGGGTGAATGAGCTGATATGTAAAGCGCTTTGAGACTGTTTCAGTGTGGGGATAAAGCGCTATATAAATCAAGTCCATTTACCTTTTTTTACCATCCATCCTAACCTTTGATGACATAATTAAAAGTTTTCTGAGAGAACTCTGGACCTCTGCTCCTCATGGCTCTGTATCTGAGCTTTAGAAAAACAAGGGGTGAGACGCTACATTTCAGCCAATCAGAGATCTTTTTACTGAAGTAGATGCGTGTTCACATCCTTTCTGTAGTAAAAGTGCAATGGTGGACCTTTCAGCAGGAAAAGTGGCTATTACAGCGTTAGCACAGCAGTTACACAGCAAAGCAAGAGGAAAAAGGAAGGCCGACATATTGAAGCAACAGTTTAAAGCACATGTGTCAAACTCCAGTCCCGGGGGCCAAATCCGGCCCTTTAGAGCATCCATTTTGGCCCTCAGGAGCAAGTAAAAAGGACAGAGAAAACATGAATTATTTTTTAAATGACCAAAAAATCCAGTTGTAGATCTTTCAAATTCATCAACTTCACAATAAGTTTAGAGGTTTGTGGAGTTCACTGCTCTGATAATAAGCAAAGGTTCTCAACCTTGCGGTCAGAACCCCATTTGGGGTCATAGGATACTGTGAGAGGTCCACCAGGTACCTTCAAGAAACTAAGAATATTTTCTGAACAATTTTTATCCTTTTTCAAAACCAAACTCTCCATATTTTTAACCAAGTTCATCACTTTTTCTTGCCATATTTTTTGCTCCTTTTAATGCATTTTTGCAACATTATTCCTATTTGTGGCACTTCTACATCACATTTCAATGCCTTTTCTGCACATTTTTTCCACATTCCAGACATGTTCAGCACTTATAAACCCTTTCCACCACTTTTCCACCTCATGTCACATATGTTGACCCATTATTGTCACTTTTAACCTCTTTTCACCATATTTCATGATTATTTTTGTCAATTGAACCACATTCACCATTTGTTATGCTCATTATTCACCAGTTTAAACTAATTGTTCCAATATTAACTCTTTGAACCCTTTTTTTACCACTTTTTCTGTCTGTTTTTGCCCACTCTAAATTGCAACTTTCAACCAATTTATCTGGTTTTTAAAATCTCATTTCACCACTTTCTTCATAATTTTAGTGTTCCATAAGCAGGTACAGGAACAGCATAATTTCACTGAGAATAGGTAAACAATCCAGACTATAGGTGTCAAACGTGCTGGGCCACGGAAGCCCTAGTTAGTCCAGTGTCCAGAACCTTTGCCTATCACTGGAGAAACAGAGACTCAAATATTAAACCTATGTTTGTATTTTATTATAAAACTTCAATCAGAAATGCTGAAAACATGAAACAACAATATTATGTATGTGAACTATATTACATGCACCAAAACTAAAATATAACAAATTGACTGAAGAATATAACAAATTGTCAGCTTAACAACATTCAGCAAAAGCTCTTTTGCTGGTAACTATGGTAACATTCTGTTTGGAAGAAATGGAAGCTTTAGGCTCTAAAATGCTTTGATCTTTGAAGTTCTAAAATGCTTTGATCTTCACATGATCTTCATTGTCAGAACATTTCACAAACTCCTTGGACTCAGTGACTTTACTTATTCTACCTCAGACAACAGCAATAATTTTGATCTAATGATGGAAGTGCATCAGTTCAATGTAAAGAGTCTGGAACAAACATGCTTTGAAGTCCTTAAGGATCATCTCTGTACCGAAAACTGCATTGGGCTGTGGCAGTTTGCAAAATCCTGTTATATTCCCATTTTGTTTCAACTGAAATATGAGGCCTTTCACTTTATCTGTGAGAATTTTGAGGAGGTTTCACTCTGTGAAGAGTTTTTGCAGCTTGCGGTGCAGGAGCTGGCTGATATCCTGGGTCAGGATGACCTTACTGTGACCCAGGAGATCACAGTTTATCAAAGTGTTTTAAGATGGATAAACCACATGCCTGAGGAACGACAGGGAGCCATTTCTACTCTGTTACCAAAGGTACGACTGGGGCTGATGGACAAAAGTTACATCACAGACAATGTGCTTAACAATGATGTGGTAAAAACAAACCCTGAGTCCCACCTCTTGGTCTCTGATACCCTTAAAGTTATGTCTCAACCTTCGTTACTCTGCTCTGAGTCTGGGATCAACAACACCTTGTTTTGCCGTCGCTTGCCAAACGCCGTCTTACTGATGTTTAGAATATATTCAAAGACCATAGATGCCTTTGACTACAGAACTAACACCTGGATCACAGTTCACACTCATCCCAGTCTGGATGATTCCATGACTCACTTACTATTCTACAGCACTGTCTTCCTTGGTAGATGCTTCTACATTGTGGGTGGTGGTTTAAGATGGACCGACCCCTCTAACAGAGTGTGGAGGTTTAACCTAGTCACACACACTTGGCAGGAGATGTCACCAATGCAGGAGTCACGGGCCTTAATGAGTGTTACCGTGCTAAAGGGATACATCTACGCTATGGGAGGCTACAGGGATGATTGGACCTCACGAAGAACTGCTGAACGCTACCAGCCCAACATCAACCAGTGGACGTTCATTGCATCAATGAATGAAGAGAGGTTCAGTGCCAGCTGCACCACACTGAAGAACAAGATTTACATATGTGGAGGACAGAGTAATAGAGTACTGAATACTGCTGAGTATTACAACCCAGACACCAACCAGTGGACACTGATCACTCCTATGGGAACACCTCGGTGTGGACTTGGAGTCGTTGTATATATGAGCCACATTTTTGCAGTTGGAGGAAGCGATGGGTCCAGAGATTTGAGGTCTGCTGAGGCTTATGACCCAGTGACCAACACCTGGTACGATGTCCCTGAAATGGTCCACACACACAGATACTTTGACATTGCAGTGATGAACAAGAAGATCTTTGTTGTCTCTTGTAGCACAGGAAACAGAATTGTTGAGTGCTATGACTACACTACAAATACTTGGTCTGTGGTATTTTCTGGCATGGACCACTATGATTGGGTGAAATGCTGTGTGATTTCTGGACTTCCCAACATGGCTGAGTACTGTTCACCTCATAAACCCATCATACCCAGGACACAGGTCTAAAAAAAGTCTAAACTAGATACTGAGATGGAGCAAATGTTATTTTCCATGATCCTAACTGGGAGTGTAACCTGCTCTGACCAGGTCTGTGTGTATCAATAAAAGTGTTTAAAGACATTAGAAGAACTAATGTGTGAATAAATGGATCAGTTCATGTCCCAGCTCAGATGGGACGGTTTTAATCAGCCTGGATCAACCTGAGTTGGTGATGATCTAGAAAAAAGTACATTTTAGTGGTGACAACATATAGCAGACGTGTAGATGTACTGAATTTAATTATAATTAATGTTGTGGTTAGCATGTATTTATTTTAAATATCAAGACAAAACAATGCAATTCTGCGACACAACAAACCATTGAAAAAAATAGAACCTATTTTAACATTTAGAATAATGCACTGTAATACAATATAACACCTACAGACCAGGTTAGGTGTTCAGCCTAAGTTTTATTGTTAGACACGTTGTCCTAACCAACAGGACAGAGGAGTTCATCTGTTGACCAATATCATAGTTAATATTGTTGTGGACTGTCCCAGAAAAGCTGCTGCTCTCTATTTGATCTTAAAACAAAGCCTTTGCTGCAAATAATAGTGTTGTGTTCAAGACCGCACTATCCGAGACCAAGACTTGCACCGAGACCAGAATGCACCGAGACCAAGACAAGACCAAGACTTTCGGGAGCCGAGACCGAGTCAAGACCAAGACCGAGACAAGCCGAGACCAAGACCATAAACATTTTTTTTTTCAATTTAAAAAAATCTATAAATAAATAAAATTATGACAAGGTTCGACAGTTAAATAACATTCTCTCTTTAATTTTAGTTTATTTTAAATACATTTGATGGACAAAAAAGGTGCCTGCAAAAAGTTAACTAAAATATTAAAACTAATACTGCTACTGATAAATTCACAATTATTCTACATATTTGAAAACAAGATTTTTATGTCAGCTGAATGTACAGCAAGTGTTTAAAAGTATTTCTGCCAAGAAATAATGATTCTTGATTCTGATTCTTTCAGTTGTTCAGGTTTAACAGGTCACAGATTTCACAAGATAATTTTTTAGTTTGAAAAAGCCTTTACACAGGTTATTTTTATTAATTCACTTAGTTAATATAGTTTAATTTGGTTGCTGTAATGTAACTTGGATATTCAATTAACAAAGGTTTCCAACTGTAACTGTAAAAGTGAAACTTTCTGAAATAAAACTACAAACAAGTTGTCATCAGTGTAAAAAACATAGAGCTACAGGTAGATGTGAAACTAAATAAAACAAACTCAAACCCTGGAAAAGTCATGTAACAAATTAATCAATAGTTCTTGTTGAGAATTATTATTATTATTCTGGATACAGTGGAAACAGAAACTATAAAAATTAATTATATTGTGAACCTGTTTATATTGTGGGGAACATATTATATACATACATGTAATTGGAGTCTAAAGTCACAAAAAAACACCACTTTAAAAAGAAAATAGACTAATATAAGACCTCTTTACAGTTATTTAACTCATTCTATGCTCGTGCAACTCTGCGGCGATGACGCGCTGGTGACGACATAATCCAAGATGGCGGCGGCCCGGACTACAGCCGACACTATGTAATAAAGCCTTAAAAGACATGGATATAATGAAAAGAGTGGATGGACAGAGGCATAAACATGCAGACTTTCACACGGACACACACAGATTTATTAAACACACACGGACTTATTAAACACACACAGACTTATTAAACACACACAGACTTATTAAACACACACGGACTTATTAAACACACACTGACCTCAGTAAACACGGTAAACGGAACAGGCTTCACCGCTCGGCTGGCACTAGGACCCAGAAGCAGAGTAAGTGCGTCCCCTATCCATCCTTCATAGGCTGTAATATCATCAGTTTATCATTTTACCTGTTATTAGAGCTACTGTCTTTACCAGTGAGATAATATTTATTACTGGTGATTGTTTTCTGGAGTTTTACTGGGATTTTTACCGGTGATTAGTTCATATCTCCTTTGCGCTCCGCGGTCCAAACTGACACCATAGCCACACACGTATGAGTGTCACACACGTCACTCAGTCACATTAAGGAAGGTTGTGGTCATTATACGGGGTGGATTAAATAATGAATAAAATATTGTTTTATCCCGTTCTTCTCCGTGTTATTATCACATTATAAAAAAACCGAGTCAAAATGCTTCAGAGTCTGAGACAAGACCAAGACCTTTAAAATTTGGTCTCGAGACCAAGACCGGTCTTGACCACCACAACACGAGCAAATAAGGCTAAATAAAATATAAGAAAAAACACTACATTTGAGGAGAATTCTTAAAACAAGAGACATTATCTGTCCATGCAGCAAGTTAATCTTAAAATAAGAAGGTCCTGATAAGTATTCTAAAGGGTTAAAATGAGCAGAAATGGATGATTATTAGATTAAATTACTTAAAATCAAACTTCCTACAGCACAATAACAAGTGAAATATACTGACTATAAACAAATAATTCTTTTTTTTTTTCAATGTTTTTTTTTATTTTGGCAAATGAAAGCTTCGGAACAAGAAGAAAACGACTAATCTCAGTAAAAAAATGACTCAGCATTATTGAAAAATGACTAAGCTGTTTCTTGATACAAGTTGACTCATCTTGAAATAAACTTCAATCTAAATTAAAACTAAAACCAACATTTTAAAACCAGTTTTTGTTCTTAGAATAAACATCTTATCAGAATCACAACCAGGAGTATGAGTACCATCAACACATAATATGCTGCTGTATAAAGTGCTGTGATTTGTCACGTGAAGAAGGCAAAAACAAAATGATCAAACATTTGTGCAACACTACAATGTAAAGTATTCAAACATGTCTAAGTTCAAGGTCCATCTAACATGTGAGACCTAAGGACACTGAGGGAAAACTTGTGGCGTAGCTAGCCAAGTCAGGCACAAAACAACTTATTCAAAGGCATTGCAAACAAAAACAACTGTGATCTTGTAATAGAGAATAAGAACGCTACATCAACTGTATAAACTATGGAAGTATATCTGTACCATAATTCAATTTAAAATCCATTAACAGAAATGCTTTTCATTTTCAGAATATAGCTGCATTTTTTAACTCATAAATAAAATGAATAATAAATCATCCATTTTCATTTTCTCCTTCCCTTAAACATGACGCTCTGGTGGGAGGAGTCAATGCAGACTGGAGAAGAATTACAAACGGTGGAAAATCAGATCATTTCAGGTCAAAATAATGTGAGCAGCTGATTTTCTGAGGGTGCACAGATCCTAGATGACTAAGATAGTTTATAAATGTGATGACTGGACTACAATAGAGTTACACAGATGTAGTTTGATATTTGCAACCACTGTTTATTTGTCAAAGGTCACATATTAATTCAATGAAACTTTATTTATACAGGGACAATTCCAACAATAGTCACCTCGTAGCGTGAGATAACAGGCAACACATTGTGTGATCATTGGTTTCTAAGAAGGGTTTACAGATGAAAAGCTCTATTATAGCTAAGTGTGTGCTAATATGCTAACTATTGTAATGTACAGTTTTTAATAGCAGACATGATATTTACAGTCAAAATATATTGTGTTTCTGGGTGTGTAAAGGTTACAGATGTGCTTGAGTGAATTCATATTCTTTTGATATTTATTTGAAAATATAATTTAATTAATATTTTATCCCAAGGTTCTTTTTTCAATGCAGATATGGTAAACAACACCAAAATTCAAAGATTCATAAAAATAAAACTTTATAAATCTTCCCCATGTGACCAAACTATATCACTGCATTTTTATTTTTTCTATTCATTATTAAATAATGATGACATGTATGGTGACCATACGTCTGGTTTTAGACATGTCCTCTTTTGTTTTCACCTGGTGTCGAGGCTGTGTGGGGATATTTTACAAATTTCTGGGTTTCCCAGGGACTTTGAACGCATCTCGAGGCATGCGTACCTCCGCAAAAATGTGTTCTATCTGTCACCTGCATTCAGATTTTTTATGCTATAGATATAGAATCAACTGCACTTTGTAAAAAAGACAAACAAACAAAATGATATAATGTGTTACCATTGTTATTTTGATTTTAAAACCAATCAGAAATAAACCTTTTTTTTGTATTTGGTTTTTATTTTTTTCCTGTTTCTGGTTTTTCTGTTTTCCTGATTCTGGTTTTAAATTAATTAAAAAATTACAGGAAAAAAGTGCCATAAAGTGGATGTTTTACGTAATAACATGCTCCATAGTTAATTATTAGTTATTTTTGGTGTGTCAGCATGTCTTTCATGTAATGTACAGGAAGTGACTTTAATTCAATTTGTTGAAAATTATTTTCTAGACAAACAAATGCAGTTATTCTGCATCATGCAGTGATAGACACAGCAAACACATATACAGCTGTTATGTTACTGCACAATATCATATAAGCTAGCTGTTAGCATAATAGCTTTATATTGTAACAGCTCTGCTGTTTGTTGGATGTGTCCGTTGTAGATGTTCCTAATTCCTACAGCGTTGGCAGTCAGTGAAGGCAACTTGAGGATGCGTAGTGGAGATGTGTGTTTACAGTCTATGGTGTAGAGAGTTTGTGTCAGAAGTTAACTTTGGATTCATCTTTGTAATTTACCTTTCCATGTTTTATTTGGTGTGGTCACAGCAAACAGTGACTCAGGAATTTTCATGCAGTGAAAACTCCTGAGTCATGATGGTAAACAGCTAGGCAGGCAGTATTGGTTTCACGTTTATGGTGAAGTGCTACGAAGTGTCACAATGTGTGTGTACACTCTGTGTATCTGTTGCACGGTGTATATTCTGTTTGCTTTGAAGAAGTAATCCCACTAAGTAATCCCCATTTTTAATAACAATACTGGTAATCTGATTACATGTTTTTAAATGTACTGTAACAGATTATAGTTACATTATTTTTGTATCCAGATTACATAACGCTGTTACTAGTAATCCATTACTCCCCAAGCCTGTGTGTGTGTGTGTGTGTGTGTGTGTGTGTGTGTGTGTGTGTGTGTGTGTGTGTGTGTGTGTGTGTTTATCTGAATAATATTCACTGTTATGCAGGATGTTTACTATTATTTGGGCCATAGTATATAGTCATCTTAAAGATGTAAATCCTTGTTTTAATCAGAAATAAAAATGGCCAAAAATGGTGGAAAAAGTTGTGAAATGGGATTTTAAAAACCACAGAAATTGGTTAAAAGTTGCAAATTAGAATGGACAAAAACGGACAGAAAAAGTGTTTTCAAAGTGTCAATATTGGAACAATTAGTTTAAACTTTCAAAAAATGGGCATGACAAATGGTGTATGTGGTTAAATTGGCAAAAATAATCATGAAATACGATGAAAAAGGAAAAAAGTGACAATAATTGGTCAACATATGTGACATTAGATGCAAAAGTGGTGGAAAGTAATTGTACACTGCAAAAAGTGCCCTACTAAAGACAAGGGGGTAAGCATTTTTTTCTTGCAAAGAATTCTTATTTCTAGAATATTTTTCTTATTATAAAACAAGAAAGAAACACTAAATTTAAGCAAATAAATAGCTAGAATTTAGCAAAATGTCCTAAAAAAATTGAATAATTTCAGAAAAAAAATTTTATTTAGTGAAAAATGGTGGGGCATTACTTAAATGTTGCTTGATTTAAGCAAAATGTTCTCAATAAATACTAATATTTAAGGAAAATATTCCTATTTTGGGAAATAAAATCTTAAAAATTTAACTTTTGTGTCTTGATCTAAGCAAAGTTTTCTAGATTTCAAGAATAGGGTAAGACATGTTTGCTAATAACATTACTTGTTTTACTGATGTAGTACCTATTTTAAGCATCAATACACTTAATATTAGACACAGCTTAAGGAGAATTATCTTAAAATAAGATCATTTCAAAAACAGGATTTCTAATAAAAAAAAATGTATTCACTGTAATGTGAACATTATTCATTAATGGTCACAGAGGATTTCACAACAGACATGTCAAAACGCCAAAAAGGTTTATACTTGGTAATGCCTTCACCTTTGCCTTGAACGTACTTTATCAAGTCAGATTAAGATGTCAAAGTTACATAACTGTTGTTTAACAAACACTCGAAGCTTTGAAATAACACAACTCGAACACAAGTAGAAATGGTAATAGATACACTCACTCAGTGAAGGACCTCCACTCAGTAATGGCTTTTTTGTACATGGAAGTAGCATCTCGGTCATGGATAGAGTCCAGTAGAATCTCAGTTTGCAGCACTGAGAGCAGTGTTGAAATACACTTTGGGTATGTGAGGTGGAAGGCATAGTAATAGGCCATCAGGTACACAAGTCCTTCGTCCAGCTTGGTACATGCAAAGGTGGTCACCGGTGTGTTGTCAATTGCGATCATGCAGTTGTCATTGGAAATGAGCAGCACTGGGGAAGACAGGGGTCGCTGTTGGAGATATCCCTCAGGGTCTTCTGCTGTCTAAATGACAAAACATAAGAATAAAAAATTGAGATGATCAATATGAGAAAATAAATTGTCAGTGTGTTTTTTGCTATAACAGCAGCCCCAACATAAGGTAAACAACTACAAAACAGTTTACCAATAAACCTTAAAGTAAAAGCAAAAAAATCTCACCTTAAGTACATGAAAAAAGGCTTCGCTGCAAGGGCCCAACTTCTTGGGTGGAGATACACCAGATGGAAAGAGGTCTGGAAGAGCCGTAAACACTGCTAAGGCATGGTCCACTAGTTTGAAGAAATCACAAAAAACAAAGCAAAAAAACAAAATCATTAGCTTCTATTCTGACCTTTATCTATACTAATTTATTATTATTATATACTTGCTAATGCAATCTCACCACTGTTGTGTGTCTTGGGAAGCTTCATGGCTTTCTTCATTACTCCATAGAACTTGACCTTGGAAAATAAGTCTTCCCATTTCACCATAGTCTCTGCAATGAAGTTTGAGTTCTTGGGTTGGACAATTCTCTGGACCTCATCCAAAACCTTAAAACAAATACATTGGCTTAGGCTTTCAAATATTTATCCATAAATCATAAAGTAAATAGCATGTTTTTTCAACAACTAAAAGAGACACATATGTTGTAATTTGTATGTGAAAATGCAACTAAATTTACAACATACTGTATGGTAGAAGCTATGTTACTTACATGGTCCAATTCTTTGAAACAGGGATAGGCTTCTAGGACTTTTGTTGGTCTGTCTGGCTCCTTCAGAACACCACATGTGATAAAGCCTCTTCTTGCTTCAAACTCCAGGTTGAGTAAATGGGTTACAGCTGCTTTGTTTGGCTTTTTGGACTTGTACATGTCTTGGAGGGTCTTGTAGTGTCTACTCTGGCTCTTTTGGCTGTCCAGCAGAGCAGGAGAACTCACTGAAAGCAATAAAAAAGATGTTGTAGGTTTTAAGGATTCAACGGTGAATAAATGAAAAGACACTGAACCTGCTTCATCTTCACTGCTTTCCTGACGGGGCTCTGGAGTGTAGTCGGTGACTTTTCCAGAATGATGCTTGATGCTTGACTTGATGTGGTGGAGTCGCCATCAAAATCGCTGGAGTCACCCCTCTCAAATGTTAGGCGACGTGGTGTTCCTTATGAGTCTGCAGAAGAGCTCTTTGGAAAGCTCAGTGGGAGTAGTGCCAACACGCTTTTGCTCAAAGAAAGATGAACGAGCCTGCTCAAGTTCACCATCTGTGTAGACTATGTACTCCAGACTGGACATTGTTAAAAACTTCGCTGTGTTGTGTTTCTCCTCTGGAGGGACATTGGCTGCATCGGATAATGGTTTGGTTTGCTCCACAGCTCTGACAGCAGTCTCCTCCTAAACACATGTCAGTTGTTATTGAAATAGACGAGACAAAATCACATATGAAATATTTTGTAAATAGTTACATAACCTCTAGAAATTAAGATAAACATTAAATCCAAACATTGACCAAGTGCCCAATATATACTCACTTTTTCATCATTATTCACAAGAAGCCACAGTGCCCTGCGCCTCAGAAAATTTTCTGGACCAGGAAAAAGATCTTTGATGTCATCCCTGGAGAGTGCCCGTAGTAAATCTTCCCCAATATTAGCAGCTAAAACACAATACCACAATTACATCTGCAAATGAATGTGTCACTTTATTGTAATTTAAAAATGTGTGCTGTCAGCTAGTCATGTACTGTAAATGAGGTTTAAAAAATATTTGGCAAATGTTTACTACTTCGCTATGTTTAAGCTAACGTTATCAGTAGCTAACCAAAACACCATTCAACTTAAGTCTATTAATACGTTTGCAATTTTAAACATACCTTTTAGAGTTTCAATTGTAGTTTCGTCGAGTTTACCCATAGTCTGACCTGCGTAGCAATAACCGTCTTTCTCTAAATTAGTTTTAATGCCTCTGCTTCATTGCTCTCACCACCCGCCAGAAGGTCCGTTGTGAAAATGTCCGCGCAGCTGCACACACCTTTGGATTTGAAAATGGACTAGTCCATTATGTGGGGGTGGGGAGGGTCAGCGGGGTTCCCCTTGCCTTTATATTTTGTTATGTTTCTAAATCTCTACTAGTGATTAACTTAATTCTGTTTTAAAATACATATTAATCGTTAAAACCAGTTCTCAACGGGTTATCAGATGAGCAAATCATCATCTACCCCACACGACTGAAGTAGTCAGACCCAAAGTGTGCAATGCATCATGGGTGAAAACGTTAAGATAAACATTCAACTTCACAAGTTTACACGCAAATTAGCTCTCTCGAAAAGATACCAAAGATGATTTGGCGTTGCGTTATTTGCTTTGTGTTCGTTGCCCTTACCCTCAAATCTTTGCTCAGTCACATCAACTGCTCATAGTCGAAGCCCAGACTTTCGCGTGGTTTGTGGAATTGATGGCTGTGAACGGGAATATCGAGTGTACAATTCACTCTGGTACCACATCCGGAGAAGCCACGCAGAACATCTTCACAGTCATCGGGACGGGACAGCCTCGAACCCGTGGCGGGATCGTAATCCGTGGGCCTACAGACCAAATCAGGAGCGCCCGGACGCGGAGACTGAAGCACGGGGTCGCCCAGCAGGTGATGCCGCCGTGAGTGGAACCGCTTTGAGCGACACTGTAGAGACAGAGCACCGAGAGGACGACTGCGCAGCGCCCGGGGAAACGCCAGGACCCAATCCGGGCTGTTATGCTTTGGATGATCATTTCGGTGACTTTAGTAATGTTTCACTGTTCGATGGCTTTGAGCAAAGCGCCCTTGTTACCTCTCCACACCGGGAGTCGCCGTCCCGCGCTGGGACCAGCCGCGATGGAGCTACAAGTGCGCCTGTCCAGCCTCCGGAGAATACTTCTGCAGCATCATACTGTGAGGTAACTATGAAACGTCACGTATTCAATTTGGTTCATTCTACAATACTTAACAGTTATGTGCAGTAGGTGTACATGTACATGAATTTATTTATTAATCATTTATTGATGTCAAAAAAAAAGTACATTATTGCACTCACTAACCTGGTTTAGTAAGCCTACTGTAGGTGATAACCCCAATAATTTTACTTTTAATAGTTTGACTATAAATTTGGTATCAGTAAGCAGTGTCATCAAAAACTAATATAGCTTCAGAATCTTACAGTTTAAACTAATGATATGAAATTATCATGAAATTATTATTATATTTATTTGTTTCTAATAAATAATTATTGGGATTATATTTTTATAGGATGACCATGACACATTGACCAAACAAGCTACTTCAATTGTGCTGTGTGCAAGAGAGAAACACCATCTTTCACAGGTATGTGTATGTCAGCAGTGGAAAAACTGTAACCTACATTTATAAAACAATAATTTTTGCATCTTCTTTTTTCAGAGTGGTGTCAATGATGTCGTGGCAGCAATACAGCAGTATCAAGCTCTGTTGGTGTCCAATTTGAGGAGTCAGCTTCAAGGTGTCTTTCAGCAACATCCAGGAAACGAACTAGAGGCGGAGGCAATGGCAGTGTTTGACCAGATTGAGGATCCCTTTGCAACAGTTTCAACAACGTACAGGCAGGACAGTGTGATAAAAAAGACTTTTAAATATGTAAAATCAGAGGAGGTGGCAGTGGGATACACGGCATGTTTCAAAAAGAAGGGAACAAAAAGACTTCTATCCACTAAACCCAAATGCTTTCATTATATCCCCCTCATCCAAAGTTTAGAACAGTTATTGTCTCATCCAAAGGTTTCAGCAATCATGGATGAAGGTAGAAACAACAGAAATGGATACCTATATGACATTGCAGATAAAGAACTTGTGAAATCACACCCTTTATTCTCTACTCGACCATCTGCTTTGCAAATAATACTTTATTCTGATGAAATTGAAACATGTAACCCACTCGGCTCTCATGCTTCCAAGAATAAGTTAATTATGTTTTATTATACATTGGGAAATATTAATCCTAAATATAGATCCAAACTAGCTTCAATTAGACTACTTGCAATGGCAAATACAAATGAACTCTCTCAGTGTGGAGTGGATAAGATATTGGAGAGACTGCATGCAGATTTGGTGAAATTGTATAATGGTGTAAAAATTCAGACAGAAATTGGTGAAAGGGAAATATATGGAGCAGTTGTTTCAATTTGTGGTGACACTTTAGCTCAGCATGAGCTTTGTGGGTTCAAAGAGGGAGTCGGATTTGCTTTTAGTAAATGCCGACAATGTGAATGTGTGTTTGAAGACATGCAGATGTACTTCAGTGACGACAACTTTGAGAAAAGGACCCTTGAAAGACATGTCAGACAGTGCAATGACATTGACATGGCCAGTACTGACTTTCTGAAAAACAGTTTAAACACTACATATGCCATCAACAGGAGGAACAAACTAATCGAATTTCCAGGCTTCAACATGATCAAACAAACACCACAAGATATAATGCACATCATTCTTGAAGGCATTGCTCCATTGGAAATAAAACGTGTAATTAAACATTTGGTACTATTAGGTGAACTTGACTTGGAAGATTTGAATGCGGAAATAGTCGGTTTCCCCTATTCTCCACTGGATGTCAGAGACAAACCCAGTTCAATATCTTACAGTACTTTAGCTTCAAATGATAACAAGTTAAAGCAGTCATCAGGTGAAATGATTGTTCTTCTAAAAATACTACCCTTTCTGATTGATAAAGTTAAAGATAATGAATGCTATTCTCTTATTCTTGAACTAATAGAGATTGTTCAAATTTTGTTGGCTCCTGTTATAAGCTTTCAAACTATTGACAAACTGAAAATGCTGATTGAACAACCTTTAAAGCATATGAAACGCGTATTTCCAGATAACAACATTACGCCCAAACAGCATTATTTAATACATGTTCCATTGCAGATTAAAAACCTGGGACCAATAGTTCGCCATATGTGTATGAGATTTGAGTCAAAACATTGTTTTTTTAAGCAGTGGGTCTCTAAAGTAAATTTTAAAAATGTGTGCAAGTCTTTAATAAGACACAATCAAATGTATGAATGTTGCCAGAATGTAAGTAGTGCTGAACACCCATTTTTTTCATCTGAACGTATACTTGGACCTTCATCCGAAGTTAAAAACATGCCCTATCTAAGAGAGAAGGCGAGGGCATTCTTTGGAACTAATATCACTCATGCAATATCTGTAAAATGGTTAAATCTTAATGGGAATAAATATGTATCCAGTAAAACTTTAATTGTTAATGCAGTTTTTGGTAACTTACCCGAGTTTGGACTGGTTAAAAACATTTTTGTTGTAAATTCATCTTTGTGTTGTTTTGAGCTTCAGGCATATACAACTGTTTGTTTTGATAGGAATTATATGGCATATAAAATTGAAATTCCAAATATGGCACAAGCAAATGAATTCATATCTTCTGACCAAATGGTGGACTATACCCCATATTATAGCTACACACATAATGATGTGAGATATATCCCTCTAAAATATGATCTCGGAGATGTGATTGAATTTCACAGTCTCGTCTGATGTTTTTCCATAATGTTTGTTAAAAAGGCTGCAAATTGTATTGCAATCAAATCAAGGTCACAGTTTGAATTGCTGTAACTAGTTAATTGTAGAGACTGTCTGTTCAAAATCCTTTGCAAAAAAACAAAATCTGTCTAGATGGAGTCTTATGTATGAAACCTGCTAACCCTGTGGATTAGACCTTTACAGTAGGGGATTGTTGTTTGTTTACCAGATCTCCTCTTTATCTTGTTGCAAGTGTTGTAATGGCAGAACAATGTTAATAGTTATGGAATTGATACACTTTCATTTTGAGTGTAAAAATAAAGAATGGAATGTATTAATCTATCTGTGAGAATCAGTTCTTAAATTAAGAGTTGTTGTGATCTCATTTTTTTCTTAAAATAAGAAAAAAATATTATTTGTCTCATGCTGAAGAAGATTCAAAAAGTCTTTCTTTCTTGTTACAAGAAAAAAATAGCAGGTTTTTTTAGCAAATATATCTGGACAAGAAATGGCTAGATTTTATTTCCTAAAATAAGAAATTCTTTCTCAAGAAAATTTTGCTTGACAAGACATTTTTACTTTTTAGGGAAAAAATAAGAATTTATTTCTTAAAATAAGAATTTTTTTGCTTGCTTAGAATCCACTTTTTGCAGTGTAGTGGCAACTTGATACAGTTGATTCATGTGTTGGCATGAGGAAACATTGATGTAGAGAAGCATCATCTCCTTTGTGAATGAACCAGACTGAAGGAGTTGGAGAAAAGCCAATGCTTTATGACAATGTTATGATTACAAAGAGAAAATCTGTAATGTTTGTTGTACAGGAGTGTTTTGCAAATAAATATGTAAAAAAAAAACACGCCAAAAAACCCAGATGCATTAGTTTATTTGACCAGTAAACTATTAATTACCTTCTGCATCTTGGAGATAGTCCCTCCAGAAAGTATGGACCACCTCCTCAGCAGCTTTCTTGTTGCTCCATCCACCTGGTCAGTGTTTGGTTCATAGCAGAACGGGGGTCGATAGATGTCTGGATGTGGCAGTATTTGGTCTAGAACCCCAAGAGTTTTTAGTCCTTCACTGAATCTGTACAAACGTGGAATTTTGTCCAACCCATACTTGTACACTTTAAATTGTCCCCTAGTTTTAGACAAACAAAATACATTTAGTGAAGCTAGTCTTACAGCTTGTTAGATCAGTCTCAAAGGGAGTAATAATCATTTTAAATGGACCCTGTGGATGACCTGAAACGTGACAATGTACCAGTAGAGCCCTGTCTCTTATGGACCCCATAGGTCTCAGACATCCTGCAATGTGGTATAGCAAAGGTGTATTTGATTTCTCAGGGTCCTCAACAGCTACTAATAAGTTCTTGTGATGCTAGGTATCTGAAAATGCAACTATTAGTAAGTTATTAGTAAAAACCCAGACACTAGTGGTCTGTACGCTACAGAATGTCTAGAGGTTCCGTAATAGTTCATGGCAGTGCAGGTTTTATTCCACACATTGTTCTGGACAGATTCTCTGAGGACCAATCAGGAGCTATTGGCTGCACCTGTGACGTTCTCCTTCAGCTGACTCCAATCAGTAGCTCAGAGTCTGTATAAGAGGTGGGGGAGGCATATCCCTTACTCAGTTGAATGTGTGCTATTAGAGGGTCAACACTAGGACTGGGCATCGGTTGGATTTCTGATTCTCAACTATGATTCCTGTTCTAAATGATTCTTGATTCTGATTCTTTGAGTTGTGCAGATAAACAAGACACAGATTTCACAGGAGAATTTATCAATTTGAAAAAGTCTTTACACAGGTCCCCAACTGCAACTGTAAAAGTGAAACTTGCTGAAATAAAACTATAAACAAGTTGGCATCAGTCTAAAAACAAATAGCTACAGCCCAGGTAGATGTGAAACTAAGTAGCTACTTATTTTTCTGTTTAGAATGAACTCAGACAATTAAAAATGCTTTTTTTTTTGCTTTCTGGTAACAAATGACTCCCCGGAAGTGTTCACCGTCCTTATTCTGGGAAACCGGCAAGGCTGTCATCAGAGGAAAGATTATATCATACTTTTTTTTTTTTTTTTCCCAAGAAAAAACAGGAACAGATGGCAGAAAAAACAATTGAAGAAAAAATTAAGAAACTGACGGAAGAATACGCAGCTAACCTGTCTGAACTTTTATGAAAAAACTCCAAAATACAAAACTCAATCTTGACATTTTACCTAAAAAAAAATTTCATTTTGCAACAATTACAATCCAAAAACTTTGACTACAATAATAAATCAGGCAAATACTTAGCAAATCAGCTTAAACACAGTGACTACAATTCCTTTATAGCAGCAATTTCTGATAATTCAGGTCAAACTTTAAACTCACCTCATGATTACTATCAAAACCTATACTCATCAAACTTAAACCCTGACCCTGAAGATATGAAAACCTTCCTCAATAACTTAAACCTACCACAGCTCACCATAGAGCAGAAAACCACCTTAGACTCACCATTAACCTTACAAGAACTACAAAATGCTTTGGATAGCATGTCAACAGGCAAAGCACCAGGTCCAGATGGGTTCCCTGCTGAATTCCTAAAACATTTCTGGTCAATGCTGGCTCAGCTCTTTTTCAGAGTAGTAACAGAGATTAAAAATAAAGGTTACGTAGGAGGCCACATGAATACAGCAAACATTAAATTACTACTTAAACCAGACAAAACCCCATGTTACCCTCAATCTACCGTCCCATCTCACTTATTAACACAGACATTAAAATAATTTCCAAAGCACTCACTTCCAGGTTAGAGAAAGTGGTACAGTCAATTATAAATGGACACTCCACAGACGATGTTAGAAGACTGTTTAATTTGATCAACATGGCACAGAACTCTGAGAATGCCTATGGTATTCTCAACCCGGGCGCTAGTCCTGCTATGGGCCACATTAAAATGTAGTTGGGGCTCAGGGTCAGGATAAGAAGTCAGTAACATTGACAGGCATGGGTAGCCTCAATCTGCCAATAGGTATCCATCAAAGTGGCCTGTAATTAAAGGATATACAGAACTTCAGTTAAACTGGAGACCAAGAACAGTGGTGTATACATTTTTTTTTCTTTTTTTTTTTCTTTACCACTTGGAAATCTGTGGCTCAGGCTACACTCTGACAAGTCGTGCAGTCATTTTATTTTGCTTTTATTTGTTTTAGATATGTTGATTTGCTGTTGTACTTTACAGTGCAGAGATGTGAGTCATATAGAAGTTCACCTCAAGATGTGCAGACGTGCCCAATGTCTACCTACCTCTACTGAACCTATCCTAGTCACTCCTTCTCCTTCACAACCTGCTTCAACAGCTGCACCAGTTCCCACTCTTTCACCTAAAGTACAGTCTAAAATAGTCAAATATCCTCACTGTAGCCTCTTATTATTCTGAATAAATGTCCCTACACATATCCAAAAGAAACACACAACACCATCACCTTCAGGAGGAACCTGGTAGACTACGCTCTTCTCATCATCAATGGTGACCTGGTGGAGAAAGTATGGTCCTTCAGGTTCCTGGGTGTTCACATCCAGGAGGAGCTCTCCTGGGCCACCATCAGACCATCCTCTCTGACCCCTCCCACCCATCCTCTCTGACCCCTCCCACCCTGCTCCCCTCTGAAGGAGATACGGATCAATCAAAGCTCCACCTCCAGAATGACAAACAGTTTGTATCCCTGGGCCATGAGAACCATGAACAAAAAATAACCTTTTTCCTCCCAAGACTCAAACTACATGTGCAATAATCTACATCAAAGTGTAATACACTGAGTTATATTTATTTATCTAATAACTGGTCACTTTATATTTTTATATTGTGTGTATGGTAATGTATAAAGTTTGCTGAGTAGTTTTATTAGTATTATATATTTATAAGTCTTTCCTTTTCCAGTATTTTATTTGTGTTTTATGTCATTATTGGAGAGCACCTGAATATTGTATATATGTACAATGACAAAAGCTTCTATTTTTTTTTTTTTTTTTTTTTTTTTTGTCTTTATTTAATTTAATTTCAATTCAACTTTATAAAAAGCCAAGAAAATATAACATTAAGAAAAAACACCAACAATTCCACATAAACAAGCATCAGCTACAGTGGAGAAAAAAACTGTTTTAGAATAGCTTTTATTTTATTTTTTATTTCATTTTTTTTTATCTTACCAGGAATTTAAAACCTAAGGTTAGCCACAGGTGCAGGAAAGTTGATGGTCTGTAGATGTTGCAGGAGGTGAAGGTGGCCGAGTTATTGTTATTTAGGTTAATAAATTGTGAGATCTTGATTTTATTTGTCATTCATCATTAATTGCCTCTGTAAAAAAAAAAAAAAAAAAATCAATATGTTTTAAAGCTGTAGGGAACTACTGCAAAAGAGTCAAAGAGCCACATGTTGCAGACCCCTGGTTTAGTTCAATGACGTGTGAAAGTCAAAGTGAGTCAGGTCACACAGAGAGGAGAGGGTGAACAATTAACCACCTGCACCTGTGCTGCCTTCACTCAACCTGGGATTTTCTGCCTCCTGCTAATGGTTGAATATATTCTACTGTAAAGAGGAGACTTTGATAAAGAAGTGTTTTAGATCAAACTAGTTCAGCTCTTTCTGATCAATCTAAGCACTCTTCTAACCTGGATATCAGGGATCATATGTCAGGGTTTCCTATAGAGACTCTATTTTCCCACACTCTCCTGGGGAAAGTGAATGCACCTCATAATGAAATGCAGAGCAGCTGATGGAGAAGCTGTGAGATGTTACAGAAGCTGAGCTAACATGCTAATGAACCCTTGTTCTCTCCTTTAACTTTACATACACTTGTACACTTCATGTACACAAACGCTCCATCTCATTAAAGTACAATAAAAATGTACTGCATGACTTCAGAACTATCCATAGATATACAATTTATTATCATTTTCAAACCCTTTATGTTTGTATGAACTTTTTTATAATGAGAACCCCTGATATTTTAAACAGCAAAAACACAATACATGAGATATCTCCAAAAAATAAGGTGCAAAGTGAAATATTTTTGATGTTAATAATACAGCCTAAACCATGACAATTATTGATCACAGAATTGATTTTAATGCATTGTTATTTTTGGAACAAGGACAGTTTTAAAGAAAAAATAACACTTGTACTCCTCCTGTCTACAAACCTCTGTCTCATAAAAAGGCAATAAAAATGTAATCTATTAATATTATTTTTGTTTCCACTGCATCAGATCTTTTCAACTACTTCAGAACTATCCATAGATATACAATTTATTATCATTTTTAAACATTTTTTATGTTTGTTTGAAGCTTTTGTAACGAGAACCTGATTGTTTCAACAGGAAAAACACAAAATATGCGAGAGGGGTCCAGCTGCAGAACCTCCATGCCCTGCTCCCCTATGCCCCGGCCCGGAAGCTAACTCTCCATGTATGGGCTCCTGTAGAGCAGCTTTTCTCCTGAAGGTGGCAGTAATGCAACATTTTGGGTGCCAACTGCCGTCAACAACCAAAAGAAGAAGCTACTGCTCTTCTTCTTCTATTGTTAGACGAGACAGTAGTGGTACACGTGTTTCTTGGAACAGCCTTGCTCAGAACATGGTAAATAAAGAGTTTTGTTTATGTTAAATTATCGATAAAATTATTAATTTTCAACATTCACGGTGTTCAGATGAGAGGGGTCCAGCTGCAGACTATTACTATTAGTTTCTTCAGATGATCTGTTGATGTAAAATACAATCACAACATTAGCACAAAGCATTTTTTTTTAAATGAGGCTGAGCTAACGTTGGCTATTTTTCTTTAAAATAGGTACAATTTTAAAGCTTTCTATTGTCATGCCATAGAAATTAGTCGCAAGGGTTAATTTTGATACCAGTAGATTGTAATAACAGTCGTATTCGAGTGTGTTTTTATAATAACGGTTTCACAGTTTACCCTGAGAAATATAATTGAGTTATTATTGTATTAATGTGTCCATTAAAAAAGGATGGCATGGTTTGTCTTATTTAGCAGAGATTCGTCATAATGTAAATTAAAACTGTACACATTTTAAATGTGGATTTGAAGGGTTTGTGTCGATTATTACATGGAAATCATTCTCTGACCAAATTTTGTTATAAATCCGTGTATCATATTTCATATTTGCCAAAGTACGTGACCCGGAAGTGTACTCTCATCCAGTTTGGTATGATAAGATCGCTGCTTCCAACTGTGCATCAGAAACGTGTCCTTTTCACTTTAGCTGGTGTTGGACACAGAACCTCCTCACAGACATTTAGGAGGATTTAGAGACTCCTAAGTGTTGCAGAGCTAAAGATATCTCAGAATGTTTAACGCTTCACTTCCGGGTCACGTTCTTAGACCAATCGGTGATGGAGAAAATGAATAAAGGTGTTTGTTTTCCGTTTTTTGTTTTCTGTACTGAAGCAAAAGAGCTTGAATTTGAAAAACAAGGCGTTTTTTTGTTTTTTCATTTTGGTTTTGGAAACAAATATCAAATAATGAGTGTTTTTTTTTTTTTCATGTTTTTGTTACATAATGATGAATGAATGATATACGGATTCGTGTACCCTTCGTTCTTTTTTTTTTTTTTTTTTTTTTTTTTTTTCCACCTTGTTTGCACATGCTGTTGAAGGTTAACACTACAAGAAGTGCAATCTTTTAACAGCAATGCATATTTTATTATTGCAATTAAATAAATGAATTTATTTCATTGCATAATTGTGACCATCACCAGCCCTCCCTAGGGAAGGGTAAATACTTTATTAAAGGGAGGATGTAAAAGAGAGAGGGCAGTGTTACACCAGGGTGAGGGGGGTGGGGGGGGGGAGTTAACAGGGAGGAGGGATACAAGATAGGAAAACGAATGGGTGGGGAATAATCAATAAGTTTCAAGTGATGTGATGTGAAATTGTGGTTGTGTATATTGTGCTTATTGTTGTGTTATCAAGCCAGTCTGGTGACCAGTGTGTGGCTTAGGAATAATGGTGGTGGCTGTGAGCAGAGGAGGAAGTGAGTGGAAGTTACATAAAACAGGTATTTGGGAACAACGTGTCTATGGTTGAGCCCAGTATGAGTGTTATCCCACAGCCCGAGGCCAGTGCGTCCATGACAAATGTGATTCCAAGAGCCGCTACTGCAAAACCCATAAGCCGCCCCCGGGCCCGAAGAAGCAGTCGGGCCAGCAGAAAGAGCGAGAGATCTAGGGGCCCCCGGCGACCACCCCACGGCCAAGCAGCCCCCCGAACGCCCCCAAGGTCCCAAGCCGAGAGGCTGCCATTGCCCCCCCCATACACACCCGAAAAGCTCCCAAGGAGCCAAGGACCCAGCGCACCACGCCACCGACTCCAACCCCCAACCCCCAGGCCCCCCAGCCCCCCACCCCCCCACCACCACCCACACCCCCGCGCCCAGCCCCCCGAGGGGAGGGCCCAGAGAGCCCCCCGCCCGAGACCCCAGCGGAGGAGCCAAAGCCCACGCCCAGCAGACGACCAGAGCCACGCCGAACGGGCAGCCGGCGGGCCCCCGCCGGTGAGCCCAGAGCCAGTAAGGACCCGACCCCAGGCCAGGAGGACCCGGAATGGATGCAGCACCAGGAGCAGCCCGCCCAGGGCGAACGACCACACCCCAAGCCGCATAAGGCACCAGGGGGCCGCTGGGAGTCCCCCCGCCGGTCCCCAGGCACCCCAACCTAGCCCCCCCGGGCGCCCCAGATGCTGATGCCGCCCGCGCCACGAGCTTCAGTTCTTTAAAGCCAGGGCCCCCTCCAGAGGCCAAGCCAGACCGCCCCGCCGGGATGTGGCCCCCTAATTTAACCCCGACACTCTGCCTCACGGGGGACTGCCCAAGCAGGGGCCGCACCAGAAGGTATGCAAGGGCGCGGCACGCGCCACCCGCCCCAGAAGACCCCCGCCAGGACCGGCCCGGCCAGCCGGCCAAGCACCCCGGGCCCCAGGAGCACCCCAGGGACCAGGACCCCCCAAGGGCAAGCCCCCGGGCCAAGCCCCCCGGGACGCGCCCCCCACCCCAGCCCAGGTCCCGGCCACAGCCCAGCAGGACCGCACCAGCCCGGCACACAGCCCACCGCAGGACC